>NC_134355.1:31111087-31246087 GCF_048569485.1 Anomaloglossus baeobatrachus | reverse complement strand
CCCCAATCCCCACCCTGGATATGCCCCAACCACCGTTACTACAGTCCCACCGTGGATATGCCCCATCATAAGCCATGGACTTCCATAGCCCCCATCCTAGAAGTGCCCCCACAGTCCCCACCCTGAATGTGCCCCATCCATCTTTCCTACAGTCCCCACCCTGGATGTGCCCCATCCATCCTTCCTACAGTCCCCACCCACCATCCCCACAGCCCCAGCCCCTAATGTACACTTGCTTTGGCAAAACTAATTTGTATTTGGTCCTGCCAATAAAGCTGATTTGATTTGATTTGATTTGATTTGATTTGATAGATAGATAGATAGATAGAGGGATAGATGGATAGATAGACAGATAGATAGATAGATGATAGAGGGATAGATAGATAGATAGATAGATAGAGGGATAGATAGATAGATAGATACTGTAGATAGATAGATAGATAGATAGATAGATATATAGATAGAGGGATAGAGGGATAGATAGATAGATAGATAGAGAGATAGATAGATACTGTAGATAGATAGATAGATAGATAGATAGAAAGATACTGTAGATAGATAGATAGATACTGTAGATAGATAGATAGATAGATAGATAGATACTGCAGATAGATAGATAGATAGATAGATACTGCAGATAGATAGATAGATAGATACTGTAGATAGATAGAGGGATAGATAGATAAATACTGTAGATAGATAGATAGATAGATAGAGAGATAGATAGATACTGCAGATAGATAGATAGATAGATAGATAGATAGATAGATAGATACTGCAGATAGATAGATAGATAGATAGATAGATACTGCAGATAGATAGATAGATAGATAGATAGATACTGTAGATAGATAGAGGGATAGATAGATAAATACTGTAGATAGATAGATAGATAGAGAGATAGATAGATACTGTAGATAGATAGATAGATAGATAGATAGATACTGCAGATAGATAGATAGATAGATACTGTAGATAGATAGAGGGATAGATAGATAAATACTGTAGATAGATAGATAGATAGATACTGCAGATAGATAGATAGATAGATACTGCAGATAGATAGATAGATAGATACTGTAGATAGATAGAGGGATAGATAGATAAATACTGTAGATAGATAGATAGATAGATAGATAGATAGATAGATAGATAGATAGATACTGTAGATAGATAGATAGATAGATACTGTAGATAGATAGATAGATAGATAGATAGATAGAGGGATAGATAGATAAATACTGTAGATAGATAGATAGAGGGATAGATAGATAGATAGATACTGTAGATAGATAGATAGATAGATAGATAGAGGGATAGATAGAGGGATAGATAGGATAGATAGATAGATAGATAGATAGATAGATAGATACTGTAGATAGATAGATAGATAGATAGATAGATAGATAGATAGATAGATAGATACTGTATATAGATAGACTCCTGCATTGCGTTGGACCTTCCGTCACCATCTTCGGATATATACTTTGAGACTATAATAAGTGCAGACTCATCTGAATTCCCCTCTGCGGTTTTCTGGTTTCTTTCCAGGCTCATTCCCTGACATGTAATCCCTCACTCCCATGACGGGTTCCCAGTTGTTCCACACGCTAACAGAATGGACGGTCTCATGTGGGCTATTACTTTCTTGTGTCATCCCTCTTCTCCATTACAGAAGTAGCGCAGGGCCGGTGCTGAACTCCATTACTAAGCGTCTTCTTCCATTCGGAGCAGGATGCTGACCTGGAGATCCGCGCCGGTCATTCCGGCCACAGACCATAAAGATGAGAGATGCTTGGATGTAACGCAAGGACACGACAGTTCAGGCCGAGTTCATGGATAATTGTTCTGTGGAAATGAAGAAATGAAAGTTGGATCTTTAAGGGGGTTTCCATTCATTTGTAGTTAATGATGCTCCAGTGACAAATTAGTGCATAACCACATGTATCTTACCATGATTGAGCCAATAATAATTAGGGGGCTTCCCTGCTTTGGACATTCCCTCCACGTATAAAAAAATTCTTTGATAATAAGTAAACCACAAAGTGCTACCTGCCGGGAACCATGTGACCAGCCATATGAACGTTTCCGGTAGATCTTGACTAGGTTTGCACACACTACAGCAGGGATTTTGGCAACTTCTCCACACTGATCTTCTCCAGATCTTTCAGGTTTCGGGGCTGTCACTGGGCAACATTGAGTTTCAGCTCCTCCAAAGATTTTCTATTGGGTTCAGGTCTGGAGACTGGATAGACGACTCCAGGACCTTGAAATGCTTCTTATGGAGCCACTCATTAGTCACCCTGGCTGTGTGTTTTGGGTCATTGTCATATTGGAAGACCGAGCCACGACCCATCTTCAATTCTCTTACTGAAGGAAGAAGGTTGTTGGCCAAAATCTTGCGATACACGCCCTCAGACCTCATCCATCTTCCCTTTCATATGGTGCAGTCGTCCTTTCTCCTTTGCAGAAAAGCATCTCCAAACTATGATGTTTCCATCTCCATTCTTCACGGTTGGGACGGCATTCTTGAGGTTGTACTGATTCTTCTTCTTTCTCCAAACATGACAATTGGAGTTGATATTTTGGTCTCATCTGACCACGTGACCTTCTCCCTTACCTCTTCTGAATCATCCAGATGGTCATTGGTGAACTTCAAATGGGCCTGGACGTGTGATGGTGTGAGCAGAGGAACTACAGGCTTTTCATCCATGACGGCGTAGTGTGTTCCTAATGGTAATTTTTGAGACTGTGATCCCAGCTCTCTTCAGGTCATTGACCAGGTCCTCCCGTGTAGTTCTGTGCTAATTCCTGACCTTTCTCAGATTCATCCTTACCCAATGAGGCGAGATCTTGCATGAAACCTCAGACTGAGTAAGATTGACAGTTATCTTGTGTTTCTTCCATCTTCTAATAATTGCACTAACAGTTGTTGCCTTCTCACGAAGCTGCTTGCCTATTATCCGGTAGCCCATCCCAGCCTTGTGCAGGTCTACAATTATGTCCCTGGTGTCCTTAGACAGCTCTTTGGTCTTGTCCATGGTGGAGAGGTTGGAGGGTGATTGATTGAGTGTGTGGACAGGTGTCTTTTATACCAGTAAGAAATTCAAACAGGTGAAATCAATACAGGTAATGAGTGCAGAGTAGGAGAAATAGTAACAGGTCTGTGAGAGCCAAAATTCTTGCTGGTCGGTCGGTGATAAAATACTTATTTCATGCAATAAAATGCAAATTATTTAAAAATTATACAATGTGATTGTCTAGATTTTTTTTATTCTGTCTGTCACAGTTACAGTATCTATGAGAAAAATTAAAGCTCTCTCCATTCCTTGTAGGGGGCAAAATCAGCAGTGTATCAAATACTTATATTCCTCATTGTATATGCCCATATAGACAGCTTAGGAGAGCATATCCGACTGACAGATTCCATTTAATTTCATGTAGGTAGGGGGCAGTGTTATAGTAGTTATATTCTTGTACATAGGGGCAGTATTATAGTAGTTATATTCTTGTACATAGGGAGCAGTATCATAGTCGTTATATTCTTGTACATAGGGCCAGTATTATAGTAGTTATATTCTTGTACATAGGGAGCAGTATTATAGTAGTTATATTCTTGTACATAGGGGGCAGTATTATAGTAGTTATATTCTTGTACATAGGGGCAGTATTATAGTAGTTATATTCTTGTACATAGGGAGCAGTATTATAGTAGTTATATTCTTGTATATAGGGGCAGTATTATAGCAGTTATATTCTTGTACATAGGGGCAGTATTATAGTAGTTATATTCTTGTACATAGGATCAGTATTATAGTAGTTATATTCTTGTACATAGGGGCAGTATTATAGTAGTTATATTTTTGTATATAGGAGCAGTATTATAGTAGTTATATTCTTGTACATAGAGGCAGTATTATAGTAGTTATATTCTTGTACATAGGGGCAGTATTATAGTAGGTATATTCTTCTACATAGGAGCAGTATTATAGTAGTTATATTCTTGTACATAGGGGGCAGTATTATAGTAGTTATATTCAATGTACATAGGGGCAGTATTATAGTAGTTATATTCTTGTACATAGGGGCAGTATTATAGTAGCTATATTCTTGTACATAGAGGGCAGTATTATAGTAGTTATATTCTTGTACATAGGGCAGTATTATAGTAGTTATATTCTTGTACATAGGAGCAGTATTATAGTAGTTATATTCTTGTACATAGGAGCAGTATTATAGTAGTTATATTCTTGTACATAGGGGCAGTATTATAGTAGTTATATTCTTGTACATAGGGAGCAGTATTATAGTAGTTATATTCTTGTACATAGGAGCAGTATTATAGTAGTTATATTCTTGTACATAGGAGCAGTATTATAGTAGTTATATTCTTGTACATAGGAGCAGTATTATAGTAGTTATATTCTTGTACATAGGGGCAGTATTATAGCAGTTATCTTCTTGTACATAGGAGCAGTATTATAGTAGTTATATTCTTGTATATAGGGGCAGTATTATAGTAGATATATTCTTGTACATAGGGCAGTATTATAGTAGTTATATTCTTGTACATAGGAGCAGTATTATAGTAGTTATATTCTTGTACATAGGAGCAGTATTATAGTAGTTATATTCTTGTACATAGGGGCAGTATTATAGTAGTTATATTCTTGTACATAGGGGCAGTATTATAGTAGTTATATTCTTGTACATAGGGGCAGTATTATAGTAGATATATTCTTGTACATAGGAACAGTATTATAGTAGTTATATTCTTGTACATAGGAGCAGTATTATAATAGTTATATTCTTGTACATAGGAGCAGTATTATAGTAGTTATATTCTTCTACATAGGGGCAGTATTATAGTAGTTATATTCTTGTACATAGGGGGCAGTATTATAGTAGTTATATTCAATGTACATAGGGGCAGTATTATAGTAGTTATATTCTTGTACATAGGGGCAGTATTATAGTAGTTATATTCTTGTACATAAGGGCAGTATTATAGTAGTTATATTCTTGTACATAGGAGCAGTATTATAGTAGTTATATTCTTGTACATAGGAGCAGTATTATAGTAGTTATATTCTTGTACATAGGGGCAATATTATAGCAGTTATCTTCTTGTACATAGGAGCAGTATTATAGTAGTTATATTCTTGTATATAGGGGCAGTATTATAGTAGTTATATTCTTGTACATAGGGCAGTATTATAGTAGTTATATTCTTGTACATAGGAGCAGTATTATAGTAGTTATATTCTTGTACATAGGAGCAGTATTATAGTAGTTATATTCTTGTATATAGGGGCAGTATTATAGCAGTTATCTTCTTGTACATAGGAGCAGTATTATAGTAGTTATATTCTTGTATATAGGGGCAGTATTATAGTAGATATATTCTTGTACATAGGGCAGTAGTATAGTAGTTATATTCTTGTACATAGGAGCAGTATTATAGTAGGTATATTCTTGTACATAGGAGCAGTATTATAGTAGTTATATTCTTGTACATAGGGGGCAGTATTATAGTAGTTATATTCAATGTACATAGGGGCAGTATTATAGTAGTTATATTCTTGTACATAGAGGGCAGTATTATAGTAGTTATATTCTTGTACATAGGGCAGTATTATAGTAGTTATATTCTTGTACATAGGAGCAGTATTATAGTAGTTATATTCTTGTACATAGGAGCAGTATTATAGTAGTTATATTCTTGTATATAGGGGCAGTATTATAGTAGTTATATTCTTGTTCATAGGGCAGTATTATAGTAGTTATATTCTTGTACATAGGGCAGTATTATAGTAGTTATATTCTTGTACATAGGGCAGTATTATAGTAGTTATATTCTTGTACATAGGGCAGTATTATAGTAGTTATATTCTTGTACATAGGAGCAGTATTATAGTAGTTATATTCTTGTACATAGGAGCAGTATTATAGTAGTTATATTCTTGTATATAGGGGCAGTATTATAGGAGTTATATTCTTGTTCATAGGGCAGTATTATAGTAGTTATATTCTTGTACATAGGGCAGTATTATAGTAGTTATATTCTTGTACATAGGGCAGTATTATAGTAGTTATATTCTTGTACATAGGGCAGTATTATAGTAGTTATATTCTTGTACATAGGAGCAGTATTATAGTAGTTATATTCTTGTACATAGGAGCAGTATTATAGTAGTTATATTCTTGTACATAGGAGCAGTATTATAGTAGTTATATTCTTGTATATAGGGAGCAGTATTATAGTAGTTATATTCTTGTACATAGGGCAGTATTATAGTAGTTATATTCTTGTACATAGGAGCAGTATTATAGTAGTTATATTCTTGTACATAGGAGCAGTATTATAGTAGTTATATTCTTGTACATAGGGGGCAGTATTATAGTAGTTATATTCTTGTACATAGGGCAGTATTATAGTAGTTATATTCTTGTACATAGGGCAGTATTATAGTAGTTATATTCTTGTACATAGGGCAGTATTATAGTAGTTATATTCTTGTACATAGGAGCAGTATTATAGTAGTTATATTCTTGTACATAGGAGCAGTATTATAGTAGTTATATTCTTGTACATAGGAGCAGTATTATAGTAGTTATATTCTTGTATATAGGGAGCAGTATTATAGTAGTTATATTCTTGTACATAGGGCAGTATTATAGTAGTTATATTCTTGTACATAGGAGCAGTATTATAGTAGTTATATTCTTGTACATAGGAGCAGTATTATAGTAGTTATATTCTTGTACATAGGGGGCAGTATTATAGTAGTTATATTCTTGTACATAGGGCAGTATTATAGTAGTTATATTCTTGTACATAGGGGGCAGTATTATAGTAGTTATATTCTTGTATATTCTTGTTCACAATCTACAACAAAAATTGTTCCAAATACTCTTTTACTTCTCTTTGGCTATATACCCACAGATCTCTTATATGATCTCATTACAAAGGTGCGAGGTAGCCGCATGTTTCCCCCTTTACATGACAGAGGGTTAAACTCTCACCTATGTTGCAGAATCTTAAACCCGCAGCTCTTGTCATTTTGTGGACACTGTTCGCAGCCTGTGAGTGACATTGCTTGTATTGTATTTGATCCGCATCTGATGTTCCTCAAGTGAATACACAAGAAAAGATTCCACTGCCTTTCTGCAATGTGTGAACGTTGCCTTAGATGTAGATTAAGCATAAAACTTTAAAATCTAAACCCTAAAACTCTGAACCTAGTCTGTGGAACTGTTGATATGTTCTGTTCGCAGTTTATTTTTTTCCCCCAATTTTCCAAAAACACAATAAAATCGCAGTGCTTTTAGTGTTTTAAAAAAGTTGCAGCCCTAGGCAGTGTTCACATATTGCATCCGCATTATTGTTTTTCTACTATTGTGGCACAATTGCATTGTTATTGTCGCAGCTGTAGAAAATCAGGATAAAATAATGCAACAAAATTCGCAATGTGTGATTGTTGCCTGTATCAGTAAAACCACTGCATCTGCACACTGATCCTGAACATTAGGATAGCAAGGGACAGGGGGCTCCTATACTGTCCCTCATGCAAGGGGACCCCATTCTGTTCCTAGCTTCAGGGTTACCCCTAATGGTGGAGACATCGGAGTCCCATGCCTTATGTTCTCCTGACCAGATCTACTCGGTTACTCGCCCCCAGGGGAAGGAATGTGATGGAAACACAGATCAAGACAGGCAAGGGAAAACCAAAACTCAGACACACTGCAAACTCACAGAAACAAACAGTAAGAGACTAAGGAGAAAAGCAAGAGCAGGAAGGCAGAAACAAAAGGACAACAAGGGTTAACACAACAAAACACTCTCATCAATAATGCACAACAACCACAAGTAAAGCCTTATGTGTACAGTGCAGTTTTTGATGCATTTTTGGTGTAGTTTTTTGCCCAAATCTGCATGTCTATCCTTATCCCAGCAAAGTATATGTAAAATCACAAAGGCTATGCGCATGTTGCTTCTTTTTTCCTTGCAGTTTTCGGTACAGAAGAAAGAAGCAGCATGACAATTTATTGGTCTGGGTTTTTTTTGCATTTTTAAGCCATTGTAGCCATGTAATTCACTAAAAAAAAAAGCATGATTTTTGCTGTTGCATTTTTCGTCCACAAGGTGTGTTTTTTGGTGCAGAAAATTTCTGCAGCATGCGCACATACTGTAAATCTGCATCATAGCACCTCAGCAGACCAGTATAGAGTAGCTATAGGTGGCATTAATGAAATAGTTCAGCCAGCAAATAGAGGAGGGGAGCGGATTGACTGCCTCCTCTACAGCATGTGATCAAAGTGACTAGCAATTAGCCCAGCAGAGATTAACTCTTGCTAGCCTGCCTAAAGGCCCCATTACACGCGTCGTTTTATCGTGCGATCGCACCCGCCCCCATCGTTTGTGCGTCACGGGCATTTTGTTGCCCGTGTTGCACAAAGTCGGTCACCCCCCGTCACACGTACTTACCTCCCGAATGACCTCGCTGTGGGCGGCGAACATCCTCTTCCTGAAGGGGGAGGGACGTTCGGCGTCACAGCGATGTCACACAGCGGCCGGCCAATAGAAGCGGAGGGGCGGAGATGAGCAGGACGTAACATCCCGCCCACCTCCTTCCTTCCTTATTGCCGGAGGACGCAGGTAAGCTGTGTTCGTCGATCCCGGGGTGTCACATGCAGTGATGTGTGCTGTCTCGGGAACGACGAACAACCTGCATCTAGGAATGTGACCGATATTTTGAAAATGAGCGACATGTCAACGAGCAACGATAAGGTGAGTATTTTTGCTTGTTAACAATTGCTCGTAGCTGTCACGCGCTACGATATCTCTAACGATGCCGGATGTGCGTCACGGAATCCGTGGCCCTGACGACATCTCGCCTGATATATTGTAGCGTGTGAAGAGGCCTTAAGTCTGTGGGTTGATGTCTGCATCTCCCTGCACTTATGAAAGACGCCACAGAAGTTGGCAGGCAGAGTGCTAGCATGTATAGTTTCCACAGATCCTGACGCTGCCATGACAGTTGGCAATTGCCTGCAAAAATCTCCTTGTGACACAACACTTGTTGCGCCTGACTGTCAGTTAAGCCTCCATCTCTGCAGAGCGCAGCAGTCGAGCTGACTTCGTGCTCTTCTGTCTCTGCAGAGCGCAGCAGTTGAGCTGATTTCTTCCTCTTCTGTCTCTGCAGAGCGCAGCAGTCAAGCTGACTTCTTGCTTTTCAGTCTCTGCAGAGCGCAGCAGTCGAGCTGACTTCTTTCTCTTCTGTCTCTGCAGAGCGCAGCAGTCGACCTGACTTCTTGCTCTTCTGTTTCTGCAGAGCGCAGCAGTCAAGCTGACTTCTTGTTCTGTCTCTGCAGAGTGCGGCAGTCAAGCTGACTTCTTATTCTTCTGTCTCTCCAAAATGCAGCAGTCGATCTGACTTCTTGCTCTTCTGTCTCTGCAGAGCGCAGCAGTCGAGCTAACTTCTTGTTCTTCTGTTTCTGCATAGTGTAGCAGTCGAGCTGACTTCTTGCTCTTCTGTCTCTGCAGAGCGCAGCAGTTGAGCTGACTTCTTGTTCTTTTGTTTCTGCATAGCGCAGCAGTCGAGCTGACTTCTTGCTCTTCTGTCTCTGCAGAGCACAGCAATCAAGCTGACCTCTTCCTCTTCTGTCTTTGTATAGTGCAGCAGTCGAACTGACTTCTTGCTCTTCTGTCTCTGCAGAGCGCAGCAGTTAAGCTTATTTCTTGCTCTTCTGTCTCTGCAGAGCGCAGCAGTCGAGCTGACCTCTTGCTCTTCTGTCTCTGCAGAGCGCAGCAGTTAAGCTGATTTCTTGCTCTTCTGTCTCTGCAGAGCGCAGCAGTCGAGCTGACCTCTTGCTCTTCTGTCTCTGCAGAGCACAGCAGTCAAGCTGACCTCTTGCTCTTCTGTCTTTGTATAGTGCAGCAGTCGAACTGACTTCTTGCTCTTCTGTCTCTGCAGAGCGCAGCAGTTAAGCTTATTTCTTGCTCTTCTGTCTCTGCAGAGCGCAGCAGTCGAGCTGACCTCTTGCTCTTCTGTCTCTGCAGAGCGCAGCAGTTAAGCTGATTTCTTGCTCTTCTGTCTCTGCAGAGCGCAGCAGTCGAGCTGACCTCTTGCTCTTCTGTCTCTGCAGAGCACAGCAGTCAAGCTGACCTCTTGCTCTTCTGTCTTTGTATAGTGCAGCAGTCGAACTGACTTCTTGCTCTTCTGTCTCTGCAGAGCGCAGCAGTTAAGCTTATTTCTTGCTCTTCTGTCTCTGCAGAGCGCAGCAGTCGAGCTGACCTCTTGCTCTTCTGTCTCTGCAGAGCGCAGCAGTTAAGCTGATTTCTTGCTCTTCTGTCTCTGCAGAGCGCAGCAGTCGAGCTGACTTCTTGCTCTTCTGTCTCTGCAGAGTACAGCAGTCGAGCTGACTTCTTGCTCTTCTGTCTCTGCAGAGCGCAGCAGTTAAGCTGATTTCTTGCTCTTCTGTCTCTGCAGAGCGCAGCAGTTGAGCTGACTTCTTGCTCTTCTGTCTCTGCAGAGCACAGCAGTCAAGCTGACTTCTTGCTCTTCTGTCTCTGCAGAGCGCAGCAGTTAAGCTTATTTCTTGCTCTTCTGTCTCTGCAGAGTGCAGCAGTCAAGCTGACTTCTTGCTCTTCTGTCTCTGCAGAGCGCAGCAGTCGAGCTGACTTCTTGCTCTTCTGTCTCTGCAGAGCGCAGCAGTCGAGCTGACTTCTTGCTCTTCTGTCTCTGCAGAGCGCAGCAGTCGAGCTGACTTCTTGCTCTTCTGTCTCTGCAGAGCTCAGCAGTCGAGCTGACTTCTTGCTCTTCTGTCTCTGCAGAGCGCAGTAGTCGAGCTGACTTCTTGGTCTTCTGTCTCTGCAGAGCGCAGCAGTCGAGCTGACTTCTTGGTCTTCTGTCTCTGCAGAGCGCAGCAGTCGATCTGACTTCTTGCTCATCTGTCTCTGCAGAGCTCAGCAGTCGAGCTGACTTCTTGCTCTTCTGTCTCTGCAGAGCGCAGTAGTCGAGCTGACTTCTTGGTCTTCTGTCTCTGCAGAGCGCAGCAGTCGAGCTGACTTCTTGGTCTTCTGTCTCTGCAGAGCGCAGCAGTCGAGCTGACTTCTTGCTCTTCTGTCTCTGCAGAGCGCAGCAGTCGAGCTGACTTCGTGCTCTTCTGTCTCTGCAGAACGCAGCAGTTGAGCTGATTTCTTGCTCTTCTGTCTCTGCAGAGCGCAGCAGTCGAGCTGACTTCTTGCTCTTCTGTCTCTGCAGAGCGCAGCAGTCGAGCTGACTTCTTGGTCTTCTGTCTCTGTATAGTGCAGCAGTCGAGCTGACTTCTTGCTCTTCTGTCTCTGCAGAGCGCAGCAGTTAAGCTTATTTCTTGCTCTTCTGTCTCTGCAGAGCGCAGCAGTCGAGCTGACTTCTTGCTCTTCTGTCTCTGCAGAGCGCAGCAGTCGAGCTGACCTCTTGCTCTTCTGTCTCTGCAGAGCACAGCAGTTAAGCTGATTTCTTGCTCTTCTGTCTCTGCAGAGCGCAGCAGTTGAGCTGACTTCTTGCTCTTCTATCTCTGCAGAGTGCAGCAGTCAAGCTGACTTTTTGCTCTTCTGTCTCTGCAGAGCGCAGCAGTTAAGCTTATTTCTTGCTCTTCTGTCTCTGCAGAGTGCAGCAGTCAAGCTGACTTCTTGCTCTTATGTCTCTGCAGAGCGCAGCAGTCGATCTGACTTCTTGCTCATCTGTCTCTGCAGAGCTCAGCAGTCGAGCTGACCTCTTGCTCTTCTGTCTCTGCAGAGCGCAGCAGTCGAACTGACTTCTTGCTCTTATGTCTCTGCAGAGCGCAGCAGTTAAGCTGATTTCTTGCTCTTCTGTCTCTGCAGAGCACAGCAGTCGAGCTGACTTCTTGCTCTTCTGTCTCTGCAGAGCGCAGCAGTCAAGCTGACTTCTTGCTCTTCTGTCTCTGCAGAGCGCAGCAGTTAAGCTTATTTCTTGCTCTTCTGTCTCTGCAGAGCGCAGCAGTCGAGTTGACCTCTTGCTCTTCTGTCTCTGCAGAGCGCAGCAGTCGAGCTGACTTCTTCCTCTTCTGTCTCTGCAGAGCGCAGCAGTCGAGCTGACTTCTTGCTCTTATGCCTCTGCAGAGTGCAGCAGTTAAGCTGATTTCTTGCTCTTCTGTCTCTGCAGAGCGCAGCAGTCGAGCTGACTTCTTGCTCTTCTGTCTCTGCAGAGCGCAGCAGTCGAGCTGACTTCATGGTCTTCTGTCTCTGCAGAGCGCAGCAGTCGAGCTGACTTCTTGGTCTTCTGTCTCTGCAGAGCGCAGCAGTCGAGCTGACTTCTTCCTCTTCTGTCTCTGCAGAGCGCAGCAGTCGAGCTGACTTCTTGCTCTTATGCCTCTGCAGAGTGCAGCAGTTAAGCTGATTTCTTGCTCTTCTGTCTCTGCAGAGCGCAGCAGTCGAGCTGACTTCTTGCTCTTCTGTCTCTGCAGAGCGCAGCAGTCGAGCTGACTTCATGGTCTTCTGTCTCTGCAGAGCGCAGCAGCCGAGCTGACTTCTTGGTCTTCTGTCTCTGCAGAGCGCAGCAGTCGAGCTGACTTCTTGCTCTTATGTCTCTGCAGAGCGCAGCAGTTAAGCTGATTTCTTGCTCTTCTGTCTCTGCAGAGCGCAGCAGTCGAGCTGACTTCTTGCTCTTCTGTCTCTGCAGAGCGCAGCAGTCGATCTGACTTCTTGCTCATCTGTCTCTGCAGAGCTCAGCAGTCGAGCTGAATTCTTGCTCTTCTGTCTCTGCAGAGCGCAGTAGTCGAGCTGACTTCTTGGTCTTCTGTCTCTGCAGAGCGCAGCAGTCGAGCTGACTTCTTGGTCTTCTGTCTCTGCAGAGCGCAGCAGTCGAGCTGACTTCTTGCTCTTCTGTCTCTGCAGAGCGCAGCAGTCGAGCTGACTTCGTGCTCTTCTGTCTCTGCAGAGCGCAGCAGTTGAGCTGATTTCTTGCTCTTCTGTCTCTGCAGAGCGCAGCAGTCGAGCTGACTTCTTGCTCTTCTGTCTCTGCAGAGCGCAGCAGTCGAGCTGACTTCTTGGTCTTCTGTCTCTGCAGAGCGCAGCAGTCGAGCTGACCTCTTGCTCTTCTGTCTCTGCAGAGCGCAGCAGTCGAGCTGACTTCTTGCTCTTCTGTCTCTGCAGAGCGCAGCAGTCGAGCTGACTTCTTGCTCTTCTGTCTCTGCAGAGTGCAGCAGTCGAGCTGACTTCTTGCTCTTCTGTCTCTGCAGAGCGCAGCAGTCGAGCTGACTTCTTGCTCTTCTGTCTCTGCAGAGCGCAGCAGTCGAGCTGACTTCTTGCTCTTCTGTCTCTGCAGAGCGCAGCAGTCGAGCTGACTTCGTGCTCTTCTGTCTCTGCAGAGCGCAGCAGTTGAGCTGATTTCTTGCTCTTCTGTCTCTGCAGAGCGCAGCAGTCGAGCTGACTTCTTGCTCTTCTGTCTCTGCAGAGCGCAGCAGTCGAGCTGACTTCTTGGTCTTCTGTCTCTGCAGAGCGAAGCAGTCGAGCTGACCTCTTGCTCTTCTGTCTCTGCAGAGCGCAGCAGTCGAGCTGACCTCTTGCTCTTCTGTCTCTGCAGAGTGCAGCAGTCGAGCTGACTTCTTGCTCTTCTGTCTCTGCAGAGCGCAGCAGTCGAGCTGACTTCTTGCTCTTCTGTCTCTGCAGAGCGCAGCAGTCGAGCTGACTTCTTGCTCTTCTGTCTCTGCAGAGCGCAGCAGTTGAGCTGACTTTGTTACTGGCCCCCTCTGCCTCCGATTCCTCCCAACGCTCGCTCGATTTCTGGCTCCAACTCTTAGACAAAAGCCTTCAAATTACTTACATATATATATGAAATTATGTAATTAATCATTTTTTATATTTATTAAAATCCTCTTGAATAATTATGAAAATATAGGATAATATAAATATTTAATGGGATAATAACCCTTTTTATAAAGTTTTATTCTCGGTGATAATTTCCACGTGCTGGGTCGGGTAGAGTATTATACGTTAATAGATTTTCCACTTGTGGACAATGCAGTCATTCCCAACTTTGAACGAAAAAAAAAAAAACCTTCTAACTTTTCCTGTTACATATCTCATGTTTATTTAGGGCCAGTAATATTCTTGGCATAGGAGACAGCGCGCTGCGCCATAAAACCTCCAGCCGCAGCTTAAAATGTAATATCGTTAACGTGTTAGTGTTGCAGAAAAACTGATTCGATATATTAAACAGAAAATGGTAAATCTGAGATTATTACCCTTAAAATCAGTCGTTTTAGCCATTAACTCCTTCATCACCAGCAGGCAGGTCATTAGGGTGGGTCAGGATCACGCACACTATACAAGCGTAAGAAGAGAGAATTTGTAAAAACATCTTTTATATTAGGTTTTTTTAATTTTCACTGTATATTGTTGCTTCGGATTATTTCTGTTCTTTATACCGGATTTTTTTCATCTCAACACTACAGAATTAGTTATTTATTTAGTTGTTTATTTTTGCAGGATACCATTATTGGAACACATAAAATCAAAATACAATATCGCATTTTTGGGATTACGGTTTTCCTCCCAAAAATTTGGGAGGAAAATGAAGGGTGTGTCTTATAACCTGCATGTAGCTTACTGGGAGGTGGTTGAGTTGAGAGGGCTAGCAGGAGGCAAGGGCAATGTTGCGGGCTGCTGGCGCTGTGCTGGGGGCTGCTGTGCTGGCGGCTGCTTTGCTGGAGGCTGCTTTACTGGAGGCTGCTGTGCTGGGGGAGGATGTGCTGGAGCGGCTGTGCTGGGGGTGGCTGTCTTGCGGGCTGCTGTGCTGGCGGCAATGCTGGGGGCTGCTGTGCTGGAGGCTGCTTTGCTGGAGGTCGCTGTGCTGGGGCGGCTGTGCTGGGGGCGGCTGTGCTGGGGGCGGCTGTGCTGGGGGCGGCTGTGCTGGGGGTGGCTGTCTTGCGGGCTGCTGTGCTGGCGGCAATGCTGGGGGCTGCTGTGCTGGAGGCTGCTTTGCTGGAGGTCGCTGTGCTGGGGCGGCTGTGCTGGGACGGCTGTGTAGGCGGTCCCTGTCCTGGGGCGGCTGTGCTGGGGGCGACTGTGCTGGGGGTCGCTGTGCTGGGGCAGCTTTGCTGGGGGTGGCTGTGCTGGGGGCGGCCGTGCTGGGGGCGGCTGTGCTAGGGGTCGCTGTGCTGGGGCGGCTGTGCTGGGGCGGCTGTGCTGGGGCGGCTGTGCTGGCGGTTGCTTTGCTGGAGGCTGCTGTGCTGGGGCGGCTGTGCTGGGGCGGCTGTGCTGGTGGTTGCTTTGCTGGATGCTGCTGTGCTGGGGCGGCTGTGCTGGGGGCGGTTATGCTGGGGGCGGCTGTGCTGGGGGCGGCTGTGCTGGGGCGGCTGTGCTAGGGGTCGCTGTGTTGGGGTGGCAGTGCTGGGGGCGGCTGTGCTGGGGGTGGCTGTGCTGGCAGCAGCTGTGCTGGGTGGAGGTGAGGCAGGGGCCATCCTTGGGTCAGTGGTGGTCAGTGGCTTTAAATAATGGCACCCGGAGTAGGCACGTGCGCAGATGGAGCTCTCAGATCAAGATCTCTTCTGTACATCAGCTGCCTCCAGCCCAGCAGCGGACTTAAGGAATATGGCGCCCGGAGGTGGTGCAGGCTCAGATGAGATCTTGGCTTACCATTGAGCTGAATTTGCGCATGCGCCAACTCTGAGTGCCATTATTTGAAGCTGCACCGCCAACATAAGGCTGGCCCCTTCCTCAGAACCCGTTAGCACAGAGGCCCCCAGCACAGCAGCCACCAGCACATAAGGATGGCCTTTGCCTCACCTTACCGCCCGCAGCACAGCAGCCCCCAAAACGGTATCTTGCAGCAATTTCTGAATCTTGTCCCTGCCTCAAGCGAGCCGCAACGAGCATCTGGGACACCCGCCGCACCATCGCCCTGCTCCACCACTGCCTCTGCCTCCTGTGACCCCGCTCCACCACCGCTGCCGCCCCCCTCCGGTAAGACACATTTAGATTATAAAACGGAAACCCTTTTTTTTACCCTTTTTCCTCTAAATTTGGGGTGCGTCTTATAAACCGAAAAATACGATTTCCATATTAGAGTTTTAATTTTGTTCATGGATACGGGAATTCCAATTATTTGTCATTTAGTTTATTCCTAATACGTTTATTGTCTTTTTGATTTTTTGTATCCCATCCGTTTTCTCATACTCTCCACTCTACCTTCTTTCAAGAGCTTTAACCTTTTTTGTAGCTTTATTTTTTTGTTTGTTTATTTATTTATCTGTTTTGAAATTTCAGGATGACCCTATAATGAATGCCCTCTGACCTTTTCAGGTGACCTTAATGTGACCTTCTCTAATCTTTCTTATCCACATGTCCAATTGTTCGATGCTTCAGGACTTTTTGCACAACGAGCTGTTCTCTAACAAGGATCATAATGGCAAAATTCACAACAGGTGTCTGATCCATAAATCATCCAATAAATTTCAGAGTACAATTAGAATTGGTATTAAACAGTCCCCCTCCTCATCACGCTGTTCACATTTTGACATCATGAGACCAAGATGACGCCTAACAACTGATCAGAAGAACTGCACCATTGCGAGGCTTCAAGTGGAAGTGGCCACTGAGCTTAGACTCTCACAGAGTGTCACCAGGAGGTTGTACAGGGATACAGAGAGACTGGAAGAGGAACAGAAAAGCAGAGAAGTGGACGTCCTTTGACCACATCCCACACTGATGACTGCTTCATTGTGAACAATGCCCTTCAGTACCGGATGATGAATGCCGAACAACTCCAGGCACATTTATGGTGAGAGGCACCAAGTAGCACATCAGACCATTCAAAACACTTTACATTAGTGTGGTCTGCGTGCAAGAGCTGCAAGATACTTGATTGCACCACCAGGCACTGGGGTCATCTACACTGGATGAGGGACCACTGGTCCTTAGTGCTGGTCACTGATGAAAGTCTATTTACGCTGAGTAGAAATGATGGCCGTCAATAATGTAGGAGACGTCAAAGAGAGCGCTGTGCATCAGCCACTGCTGTCACCAGACGAGCCTTTTGTGGTGTTACAGTGTGGACCGGTATGTCTAGTCAGAACAGAACGGCCCTACACTGTGTTAATGGCACAATGACAGCCCCTACTACTGCAATAATATCAGTAATCCAGTCATTGTGCCTCTTCATGAACAACACCAGCCTAATGCCATCTTCATGGAGGACATTGCTCCAGCTCATCGAGATCGCATCATTAGGGAATGGCTGCTGGACACTGGGGAACCTCAAATGGAGCGGCTACACTTTCTCCAGACCTGAACCCATAGAAAACCTATGGGATCAGCTGAGTCGCCGTGTAGAGTCCGTAGTTCTGTACCCCAGAACCTCAATGACCTGAGGGCCGCCCCTCAGGAACAGTGGGAAGCCAGCCTCCGCAGACAATAACTCTACTGGTGACCAGCAGGAGGCGTCGTTATCAGCTGTAATTGTTGCTCAAGGCCACATGAAATGTTAGTGCAACAATGAAATTTTTGGGGGGTGGAGGGGTATACCGGCTACTTTTCTTTTAATAAATAGTTTGAGATGATGAAATCTCCATTGCTGCTTCTATGTAATACTCAATCGTCAGGATAAAATATCACTGTAGTGTGGGCTTTTTACATTTTACATAAATTTCACCTGAAAGCCAAATATCCCTAACTTTTATTTTTTTTATATATATATATATATATGGTTAAAAATATTCTGAACTTTGTAACATAATATTAATTCTGTCACCATTTTCTGAGAACCATAATTTTATTATTTTATTCTTATTTATTATTTATTAGTTTTCTGAATATGGAGCTGTTTGTTGACCCTTTTCTTGCACAACGAGCTGTAGTTTTTGTTGGTATCTTCTT
The DNA here is from genome assembly GCF_048569485.1 of Anomaloglossus baeobatrachus. NCBI lineage: Eukaryota > Metazoa > Chordata > Amphibia > Anura > Aromobatidae > Anomaloglossus > Anomaloglossus baeobatrachus. The sequence continues at coordinate 31,228,206 of NC_134355.1, read as the reverse complement.
TAGCGGATAGTAAGATGTCTCATTTGCTTTTTAGTGCATTTTTGGGAGAGGTGCAAATAAAAAAACAGCAATTTTGAATTTATTTTATTTTATATGGTGTTTCAGTTCCAGATTTTTTTTATGTTATTTACCATATGGGTTAAATACTTTTGATGATATTTTAATAAATATGTTTTAATATATTTTGATGGATCGGACTTTTGCAGATGCAACAATACCATATAGGTTTATTTTTTTTATTTTTTCAATTTCTTTATTTTGTATTAAAAAAAAATTGGGGTGATTTTTACAACTTTTTGTAACTTTTTTTATCTTTTTTTAAAACTTTTTTAACAGTTTCTCTTATTTTTAACATGGGATTGGGCACTTGATTTCCCTCTGTCAGAGATTAGCAGCAGCAAATAAGTGGCCATACATCAGTGATTGGCGCTTACAGCTTGGAGGAGGCTCAGCTCTTAAGCCTCATAACTAGTGACGGAAGGGGTTAAAGCATAAAAAAAAATTTTTTTGCTCATGATAGACCTTATTTAACCACTTCTGCCTTAAAACCCTGTACAGTGCACATCAGGAGAAGCAATCAGACTGTGCAGTGATAAAGTCACCTAAGGGAACTAGTAAAATAGTTAAACAATTGTAACAGAAAAAAAAATAAAAAAAATAATTTAAAAAAAATTAAAAAAAAAACATTTAAAAAATTAAAAAAAATAAAAATTCAAATCCTCCCCTTTTACCCCTATTAAAAATAAAATAATAAAAGAATACATCGGTGCTGATACTAATCCTGCGCTGTACAGCACAGGCGACCAGACTATATAAGCTTTATGTTCCCTAAAGGGACTAGCAAAAACAATAAAAAGTGTAAAAAACAGTTTTAAAAAAATATGAAAAAAATAAAAAACACAAGTTCAAATCCGCCCCACTTTTAATCCCTTTGACAATGAAACAATAAATAAAAAAAATAAATTACACATATTTGTTATCGCCGCATTCAGAAATGTCTGACCTATCAAAACACAAAATAAATCAATCTAATCGGTGCACAGCGTAGTGAGAAAAAAAAAACAAACAATAAAAAATTATGGCTCTTTGGTTGCCACAATATTATAAAAAAAATGCAATAACAAGTGACAAAACATCGCATCTACCCAAAAATAGTATAATTAAAAATGACAGCTAAAGATGCAAAAAATAAGCCATCACTAAACCCCAGATCCCGAAAAATGAGAACGATACAGGCCTAGGAAAATGGCGACAAAAGCACAATTTTTTATTTTATTTTTTTTTTACAAATTTCTGATTTTTTTTTTTACCCATTAGAAAAAAGTAAAACTGTACGTTTGGTATCTATGAACTCGTACTGACCTGGGGAATACCAGGTAAATGTTACCATATAGTGACCATGGTAAATTAAAAATAAAAAAACAATTGTGTAATTGCACTTTTTTTTTGCAATTTTACCACACTTGGATTTTTTTTCCTGTTTTGCAGTACACTATGGGGCAGAATGACTGAAATCATTCAAAAGTGCAACTCGTCCCGCAAAAAACAAGTCGATGGAAAAATAAAAAAAGTTATGACTCTTGGAAAGAGGGGAGGAAAAAACGAAAATAAAAAACGGAAAATCGCCCGGGGATGAAGGGGTTAACCACCTTTGAAAACATTTATTTTTTGCTTAAATGCATGAACTTGGGGCCAAAAATCATTTTTGCAATTGAGTTTAATTAAAGAATTGTGATATTTGGTTTTCCCAGGCTGATGTGATCACGGACCACCGATGTGTTGCTATGAGAGCATGGGGTCTACTGAAGACCTCCGTACTTGTCGTAGCAGCGTTCCCCTGAAACCCACCTGTGGCCGGGGCGGTTGTGGCTAAATCCCAGTGGCTAGAAGGACCTTGGGCATGGCCGGCTTGGACAGTGGGCGTGGCCAGTTTCATTGGTGGGCGTGGTGAAGTTTCTTCCCGTCCAGTATAATCATGCAAGGGGGGGCTTCACACGCCCCATAGGGGGGTCTTACCCCTGGACCCCCGCTTCTTTTATAATCAACTCTATGCCCACGTGGAAAATAATGTTGCTTCCTGGTATCAGCTATGTTGGTGGAGGCCCCGCCCCCTTCTGGTCACATGGGCATGACATCATCAGAGGTCCTTCTGGTGACTGCTATTTAGACGTTTCCGAGGCTAGACGTCAAAGGAGACTGTGATTTTTACTATATGAAGTAAAGCTGTTGCATTACTCTATATAGTACAAGAGATCACACGATTGCAGCTTAAAAACAGTGAAAAGTAAAAGATTTTTTAAAAAATATGAAAAAAATAAAAAAAAGCATAAAAGTTCAAATAACCCCTTTTAATCTTTTAAAAATAAAGATAATAAGAAAAAAAATATGTGGTTATCGCACAATACCACAAACAATGCTGGTCGACGTCATACCAGGAGATGATACACTTCACCATCTTTATATGATTTTATTATATTATCTTTATATATTTTTTTATATATATTTCTATAAACTGGAATAAATATCTGTTACAATGCAGTGATACCCAGAAGCCGACATTATCTCTAAGAAATCAAATTCAATTGGATTTGCGCAAATTCGGCAAAGTTTTGACCAGCCGACCAACTTCTTTGCTGGATTCTATTGAGGGCCTGTAAGGGGTTAAAATAATAATAATAATAATAATAATAATAATAATAAAAAAAAAAAAAAATAATAATAATCCCTTGCTCTAGGCCCTTCGCAGTCGATTGTTTCTTCTGCTGTATACCCAGGAGATATTATACATGTAATACAGCGAAGCATCCGCCATATTTCCCCCATAATCCTATAGAATGTAAGCCCGCAAGGGTAGGGCCCTCTTCCCTCTGTACTAGTCTGTCTACTGTAACTTGTATACGTATTTTGTATGTAACCCCCTTCTCATGTACAGCACCATGGAATTAATGGTGCTCTATAAATAAATAATAATAATAATAATAATAATATTTCTCCAAATTATGTCTACAAAGGCTTATCCTGCCACCTAGTGGCTATCACCTGACATTGCACTGAACATACTCCTTATTTTAGTTATTCCATTGTAATGTATAATATCTAAGCTTGTTATTAACATATTTTATTATATATAAATCAATGTTGAATGGCATTAGTTATTTTGTGTCCTTCCCGTCACGTCACTTTTATAAATGGCCCATGTAGGGGGAGGCAGACAGGACAGATTTTGCAGCATTGCGGCCGAGGCATGGCAAAAAAATTGGGTCTGAAGTAAGTAATATTAGGTATGGCAGAAGTAGGCCTATTATAGTCAATGGGCGACTATGCTGATTCCTAATTCCAAAAAGTCTCAAGGGCTCAAGGGAAGGCGCTAAATGGTGATAGGACATGGTACTGCCATCACTGCCACTTTATGGTGATTGGGAGCAGACATCAGAAATCTCATCCCGATAGCCCATGCCAGCAATGTATTATTGTATCCCCGATAACAGACATTTCCATTAGGGCACATAAGACGCTAAAAAAAACGGTTGGTAAGATATTTGCTTGCAGTTTTGAAAATTGGAAATCAGGACTGTTCTCTGTAGTTGTGCCTGGCAGCAATCGTCAAGAGGTAACGCCTCACCTCGTGAAGAGCCAGTTGTGGGTCAGAGTGTGAGACCAGTACCTACTTACCTATATATATATATATATATATACATACAGTGGCACAACTAGGGTTCAATGGGCCCCGATGCAAAATGTTGGTCAGATGTATTGGCCCTTGTAACATTCTAAATCCTATAGACATACACGTTATAATTTTTCCCATCCTGGGCTCCTTCCAGGTAAATATGTCCCCCATCCTGGTATCAATGCTCCCCATCCTGGTAAATATGTCTCTATCCTGGTATGGTATACATGTGCTTATCCTAGGCCTCTTCCTGGTATATATGTCCCCATCCTGGTGTACCTGTCCTTATTCTTTGCCCCTTCATGGTATATATGTCCCCATCCTAGGCCCCTTCTGGTATACAGTATATGTACCAATTCTGGTATACATGTTCCCATTCTGGTATACATGTTCCCATTCTGGTATACATGTTCCGATCCTAGTACATATGTCCCCATCCTGATATATGTTCCCTACTGGTATATATGTCCTCATCCTGGTAAATATATCCCCTTTCTGGTATATATGTCCACATCCTGGTTCACATGTCCCTCTTACTGGTATATATGTCTACCTCCTGGCATATATGTCCCACTCCTGGTATATATGTCCCCATCCTGGTCCCCTGCTGGTATACTTGTCCCCATCCTGGTAAAAAAATGGCCAATACCTTCAACTGACCCTGAATGGCATCCACGTTGCGTGGTGTCCTCCTCTGTAGCCAGCGTGTAATGACTTGACAGTTGACATTGGTGTCTGTGCTAGAGCAATGTATAATGTCACTGTCATGTCTCTACAGTTACGGTACCGCCGATGTCAGCTGCCAGCCACTTTTATTGAGGAGAGGGACCATCCAGCTGGTTATCGAAAAGAGAGACCATCCAGCTTGTTATTGAAATGGACCATCTAGCTTAAATCAAGGAGATATACTGTCCAGCTTTTTATAAAGGAGAGGGACAGTCCAGCTTGTTATCAAGTAGAAGGACTATCCAGCTTGTTATCGAGGAGAGGAATGTCCAGCTTGTTATCAACCAGAGGTATCATCCAGCTTGTTATCACGGAGAGGGACCATCCAGCTTGTTTTTGAAGAAAAGGACCATCCAGCTTAAAACAAGTAGAGAGACTATCCAGCTTGTTATCGAGGAGAGGGACCGTCCAGCTGTTTATCAAGGAAAGGGACAGTGGAGCTTATTATCGAGAAGAGGACCGTCCAGCTTATCAAGCAGAGGGACCAACCAGAGGTGTTTTGCTGCCATAATAAATGAGTTCATTTTATCAAATAAAAAGAAAAAATGTTCAACTTTCACCTTCTTCTGACCTATTTTATCTTCTATGTGAAAATAATATGGCGATAAGACATTTTCTGATAATTTCTATCTTGTTTTCTTTACGATTTACACAGTGGCCTAACTTTTTGGGAATTGGGGTGTATATACAATATATATATATATATATATATATATATATATATATATATATATATATGTACATAGTTGTTTCCTTTCTCAGTTTCACGGTTTCTCAGTGCGGGCTGCTGGTTCTGTACTATACAAAGTTCATTTTGGAACATGGGAAAATATTCCATAATCCATGTCTAATGTATCGGAGGATCCACATGGGACCGGACTTGTTAAATTACTCCCTTCACTGAAAACTGCTGGAGCCAGAGCATGATTTACAGCGTGTCTTATAAAATGTCTTAATTGTGCATCTAATGGGAGCCTTCCGCTAATTACCTGGCAATGTGACAGCTTCCTGTATATCCACAGATATATATGTATATTCATCACATTGCACTCATGTTAATGTACGCTTCCTCATACTCAGATAATTTTGATGCAGACTGTAAATCTCAAACCTTAGGCCATATTCACATAACATGTCTCTATACATTAGGCTGACCGGTGAAAACACTGTAAACATGGCACTGCTTCCTTATTCTATGACGGAACAAGCAAAGGATGAATTTAGAAATGGTTTTGTGTATCGCAAAAATATAAAAAAAATGTTTGCACTACCACTCCTGACCATTTGGTGTGCTGTGGCAAAAGAAATAAGTCCACCAGCATAGTGTAATGCCCCCACGTAGTGGTGAGATATGTACTACAGATAGTGACCACTTGCCTGTGGTAGCTTTAGAATACCTTTTTTTCAGTACAGGGACCTTTGATATATCTGCTTCCCTACAGGCTCCCCTATTTAAGGGAGAAGCAGGACTCACAGGCTTTCTCTATGACTGGGATGAGAAGTAGGACTCACAGGCTTTCTCTATGAGTTCGAGGAGAAGCAGGACTCACAGGCTTTCTCTATGAATGGAAGGGAGAAGGACTCATAGGCTTTCTCTATGAGTGGGATGGTGAAGCAGGACTCACAGGCTTCTCTATGAGTGGGAGGGGGAAGCATGACTCACAGGCTTTCTCTATGAGTGGGAGGAAGAAGCAGGACTCACTGGCTTTCTCTATGAGTGGGCGGAAAAGCAGGAATTACAGGCTTTCTCTATGAGTGAGAGGGAGAAGCAGGACTCACAGGCTTTCTCTATATTGGAGGGGGAAGCAGGACTCACATGCCTTCTCTATGAGGGGGAGGGTGAAGCAGGACTCACATGCTTTCTCTATGAGGGGGAGGGGGAAGCAGGACTCACAGGCTTTCTCAATGGGTGGGAGGGAGAAGCAGGACTCACAGGCTTTCTCTATATTGGAGGGGGAAGCAGGACTCACAGGCTTTCTCTATGAGGGGGAGGGGGAGGCAGGACTCACAGGCTTTCTCTATGGGTGGGAGGGAGAAGCAGGACTCACAAACTTTCTCTATGAGTGGGAGGGAGAAGCAGGACTCAGAGGCTTTTTCTATGAGTGGGAGGGTGAAGCAGGACTCACAGGCTTTCTCTATGAGTGGGAAAGAGAAGCAGGACTCACAGGCTTTCTCTATGGGTGGGAGGGAGAAGCAGGACTCACAGGCTTTCTCTATGGGTGGGAGGGAGGAGCAGGACTCACAGGCTTTCTCTATGAGTAGGAGAGGGAAGCAGGACTCACAGACTTTCTCTATGAGTGGGAGGAAAAGCAGGAATCACAGGCTTTCTCTATGAGTGGGAGGGAGAAGCAGGACTCACAGGCTTTCTCTATGGGTGGGAGGGAGAATCAGGACTCACAGGCTTTCTTTATGAATGGGACGGAGAAGCAGGACTCACAGGCTTTCTCTATGGGTGGGAGAAGAAGCAGGACTCCCAGGCTTTATCTATGGGTGGGAGGGAGAAGCAGGACTCACAGGCTTTCTCTATGAGTGGGAGGGAGAAGCAGGACTCACAGGCTTCTCTATGAGTGGGAGGGGGAAGCATGACTCACAGGCTTTCTCTATGAGTAGGAGAGGGAAGCAGGACTCACAGACTTTCTCTATGAGTGGGAGGAAAAGCAGGAATCACAGGCTTTCTCTATGAGTGGGAGGGAGAAGCAGGACTCACAGGCTTTCTCTATGGGTGGGAGGGAGAATCAGGACTCACAGGCTTTCTTTATGAATGGGACGGAGAAGCAGGACTCACAGGCTTTCTCTATGGGTGGGAGAAGAAGCAGGACTCCCAGGCTTTATCTATGGGTGGGAGGGAGAAGCAGGACTCACAGGCTTTCTCTATGAGTGGGAGGGAGAAGCAGGACTCACAGGCTTCTCTATGAGTGGGAGGGGGAAGCATGACTCACAGGCTTTCTCTATGAGTGGGAGGAAGAAGCAGGACTCACTAGCTTTCTCTATGAGTGGGAGGAAAAGCAGGACTTCCAGGCTTTCTCTATGAGTAGGAGAGAGAAGCAGGACTCACAGACTGTCCCTATGGGTGGGAGGGGGAAGCAAGACTCACAGGCTTCTCTATGAATGGGAGGGGGAAGCAGGACTCACAGACTTTCTCACAGGCTTTCTCTATGAGTGGGAGGGGGAAGCAGGACTCACAGACTTTCTCACAGGCTTTCTCTATGAGTGGGAGGGAGAAGCAGAACTCACAGGCTTTTTCTATGAGAGGGAGGGAGAAGCAGGACTCACAGCCTTTCTCTATGAGTGGGAGGGAGAAGCAGGACTCACAGGCTTTCTCTATATTGGAGGGGGAAGCAGGACTCACATGCTTTCTCTATGAGGGGGAGGGGTAAGCAGGACTCACATGCTTTCTCTATGAGGGGGAGGGGGAAGCAGGACTCACATGCTTTCTCTATGAGGGGGAGGGGGAAGCAGGACTCACAGGCTTTCTCAATGGGTGGGAGGGAGAAGCAGGACTCACAGGCTTTCCCTATATTGGAGGGGGAAGCAGGACTCACAGGCTTTCTCTATGAGGGGGAGGGAGAGGCAGGACTCACAGGCTTTCTCTATGGGTGGGAGGGAGAAGCAGGACTCACAAACTTTCTCTATGAGTAGGAGGGAGAAGCAGGACTCACAGGCTTTTTCTATGAGTGGGAGGGAGAAGTAGGATTCACAGGCTTTCTCTATGAGTGGGAGGGAGAAGCAGGACTCACAGGCTTTCTCTATATTGGAGGGAGAAGCAGGACTCACAGGCTTTCTCTATGGGTGGGAGGGAGAAGCAGGACTCACATGCGTTCTCTATATTGGAGGGGGAAGCAGGACTCACAGGCTTTCTCTATGGGTGGGAGGGAGAAGCAGGACTCACAGGCTTTCATTAAAATAAGATAGAAGGAAAAGTGCACAGCACTGCTTACCCTTTCAAAAGGTAGTGAGATGATCCCGTTTCACCACTAAGCAATGTGGTTGTTGCTTTGTGACATCGGGCACAATCCTGAAAAAATTCCTGGTATGATGGAAACTGCTGTTTCAACCGTGGTGCTATTGCCCAGACGAAGCCATCAATTCATAGAAAATAAGAGAGCGGGCAGCACTCTGCAGGTAGCTTCAGACAGCTTTATTTTTCGATGCTGACAGGTGTAACAGACATGAGGGAGTGGAGGGAGGGGAGCACGAGGACGACGGTACCGTTTCGCACGAAACGGTACTGTCGTCCTCGTGCTCCCCTCCCTCCACTCCCTCATGTCTGTTACACCTGTCAGCATCGAAAAATAAAGCTGTCTGAAGCTACCTGCAGAGTGCTGCCCGCTCTCTTATTTTCTACTCACAGGCTTTCTCTATGAGTGGGAGGGAGAAGCAGGACTCACTGGCTTTTTCTATGAGAGGAAGGGAGAAGCAGGACTCACAGCCTTTCTCTATGAGTGAGAGGGAGAAGCAGGACTCACAGGCTTTCTCTATATTGGAGGGGGAAGCAGGACTCACATGCTTTCTCTATGGGGGGAGGGGGAAGCAGGACTCACAGGCTTTCTCTATGGGTGGGAGGGAGAAGCAGGACTCACAAACTTTCTCTATGAGTGGGAGGGAGAAGCAGGACTCAAAGGCTTTTTTTATGAGTGGGAGGGAGAAGCAGGACTCACAGGCTTTCTCTATGAGTGGGAGGGAGAAGCAGGACTCACAGGCTTTCTCTATATTGGAGGGGGAAGCAGGACTCACAGGCTTTCTCTATGGGTGGGAGGGAGAAGCAGGACTCACAGGCTTTCTCTATGAGTGGGAGGGAGAAGCAGGACTCACAGGCTTTCTCTATGAGTAGGAGAGGGAAGCAGGACTCACAGACTTCTCTATGAGTGGGAGGAAAAGCAGGACTCACAGGCTTCTCTATGGGTGGGAGGGAGAAGCAGGACTCACAGGCTTTCTCTATGGGTGGGAGGGAGAATCAGGACTCACAGGCTTTCTTTATGAATGGGACGGAGAAGCAGGACTCACAGGCTTTCTCTATGGGTGGGAGAAGAAGCAGGACTCACAGGCTTTATCTATGGGTGGGAGGGAGAAGTAGGACTCACAGGCTTTCTCTATGAGTGGGAGGGAGAAGCAGGACTCACAGGCTTCTCTATGAGTGGGAGGGGGAAGCATGACTCACAGGCTTTCTCTATGAGTGGGAGGAAGAAGCAGGACTCACTGGCTTTCTCTATGAGTGGGAAGAAAAGCAGGACTTACCCGCTTTCTCTATGAGTAGGAGGGAGAAGCAGGACTCACAGACTGTCTCTATGGGTGGGAGGGGGGAAGCAGGACTCACAGGCTTCTCTATGAGTGGGAGGGGGAAGCAGGACTCACAGACTTTCTCTATGGGTGGGAGGGAGAAGCAGGACTCACAGGCTTTCTCTATGAGTGGGAGGGAGAAGCAGAACTCACAGGCTTTTTCTATGAGAGGGAGGGAGAAGCAGGACTCACAGGCTTTCTCTATGAGTGAGAGGGAGAAGCAGGACTCACAGACTGTCTCTATATTGGAGGGGGAAGCAGGACTCACATGCTTTCTCTATGAGGGGGAGGGGGAAGCAGGACTCACATGCTTTCTCTATGAGGGAGAGGGGGAAGCAGGACTCACAGGTTTTCTCAATGGGTGGGAGGGAGAAGCAGGACTCACAGGCTTTCTATATATTGGAGGGGGAGGCAGGACTCACAGGCTTTCTCTATGAGGGGGAGGGGGAGGCAGGACTCACAGGCTTTCTCTATGGGTGGGAGGGAGAAGCAGGACTCACAAACTTTCTCTATGAGTGGGAGGGAGAAGCAGGACTCACAGGATTTTTCTATGAGTGGGAGGGAGAAGCAGGACTCACAGGCTTTCTCTATATTGGAGGGGGAAGCAGGACTCACAGGCTTTCTCTATGGGTGGGAGGGAGAAGCAGGACTCACAAACTTTCTCTATGAGTGGGAGGGAGAAGCAGGACTCACAGGATTTTTCTATGAGTGGGAGGGAGAAGCAGGACTCACAGGCTTTCTCTATGAGGGGGAGGGGGAGGCAGGACTCACAGGCTTTCTCTATGGGTGGGAGGGAGAAGCAGGACTCACAAACTTTCTCTATGAGTGGGAGGGAGAAGCAGGACTCACAGGATTTTTCTATGAGTGGGAGGGAGAAGCAGGACTCACAGGCTTTCTCTATATTGGAGGGGGAAGCAGGACTCACAGGCTTTCTCTATGGGTGGGAGGGAGAAGCAGGACTCACAGGCTTTCTCTATGAGTGGGAGGGAGAAGCAGGACTCACAGTCTTTCTCTATATTGGAGGGGGAAGCAGGACTCACATGCTTTCTCTATGAGGGGGAGGGGGAAGCAGGACTCACATGCTTTCTCTATGAGAGGGAGGGGGAAGCAGGACTCACATGCTTTCTCTATGAGGGGGAGGGGGAAGCAGGACTCACAGGCTTTCTCAATGGGTGGGAGGGAGAAGCAGGACTCACAGGCTTTTTCTATATTGGAGGGGGAAGCAGGACTCACAGGCTTTCTCTATGAGGGGGAGGGGGAGGCAGGACTCACAGGCTTTCTCTATGGGTGGGAGGGAGAAGCAGGACTCACAGGCTTTCTCTATGGGTGGGAGGGAGAAGCAGGACTCACAGGCTTTCTTTGAAATAAGATAGAAGGAAAAGTGCACAGCACTGCTTACCCATTCAAGAGGTAGTGAGATGATCCCGTTTCACCACTAAGCAATGTGGTTGTTGCTTTGTGACATCGGGCACAATCCTGAAAAAATTCCTGGTATGATGGAAACTGCTGTCTCAACCGTGGTCCTATTGCCCAGACGAAGCCATCAATTCATAGAAAATAAGAGAGCGGGCAGCACTCTGCAGGTAGCTTCAGACAGCTTTATTTTTCGATGCTGACAGGTGTAACAGACATGAGGGAGTGGAGGGAGGGGAGCACGAGGACAGGCTTTCTCTATATTGGAGGGGGAAGCAGGACTCACAGGCTTTCTCTATGGGTGGGAGGGAGAAGCAGGACTCACAGGCTCCCTCTATGAGTGGGAGGGGGAAGCATGGCTCACAGACTTTCTCTATGAGTGGGAGGAAGAAGCAGGACTCACTGGCTTTCTCTATGAGTGGGAGGAAAAGCAGGACTTACAGGCTTTCTCTATGGGTGGGAGGGAGAAGCAGGACTCACAAACTTTCTCTATGAGTGGGAGGGAGAAGCAGGACTCACAGGCTTTTTTATGAGTGGGAGGGAGAAGCAGGACTCACAGGCTTTCTCTATGAGTGGGAGGGAGAAGCAGGACTCACAGGCTTTCTCTATATTGGAGGGGGAAGCAGGACTCACAGGCTTTCTCTGTGGGTGGGAGGGAGAAGCAGGACTCACAGGCTTTCTCTATGAGTGGGAGGGAGAAGCAGGACTCACAGGCTTTCTCTATGAGTAGGAGAGGGAAGCAGGACTCACAGACTTCTCTATGAGTGGGAGGAAAAGCAGGACTGACAGGCTTTCTCTATGGGTGGGAGGGAGAAGCAGGACTCACAGGCTTTCTCTATGGGTGGGAGGGAGAAGCAGGACTCACAGGCTTTCTTTATGAATGGGACGGAGAAGCAGGACTCACTGGCTTTCTCTATGGGTGGGAGGGAGAAGCAGGATTCCCATGCTTTCTCTATGAGTGGGAGGGAGAAGCATGACTCACAGACTTTCTCTATGAGTGGGAGGAAGAAGCAGGACTCACTGGCTTTCTCTATGAGTGGGAGGAAAAGCAGGACTTACAGGCTTTCTCTATGAGTAGGAGGGAGAAGCAGGACTCACAGACTGTCTCTATGAGTGGGAGGGAGAAGCAGGACTCACAGGCTTCTCTATGAGTTGGAGGGAGAAGCAGGACTAACAGACTTTCTCTATGTGTGGGAGGGAGAAGCAGGACTCACAAGCTTTCTCTATGAGTGGGAGGGAGAAGCAGGACTCACAGGCTTTTTCTATGAGAGGATGGGAGAAGCAGGACTCACAGCCTTTCTCTATGAGTGAGAGGGAGAAGCAGGACTCACAGGCTTTCTCGATATTGGAGGGGGAAGCAGGACTCACATGCTTTTTCTTTGAGGGGGAGGGGGAAGCAGGACTCACATGCTTTCTCTATGAGGGGGAGGGGGAAGCAGGACTCACAGGCTTTCTCTATGGGTGGGAGGGAGAAGCAGGACTCACAGGCTTTCTCTATATTGGAGGGGGAAGCAGGACTCTCAGGCTTTCTCTATGAGTGATTCCTCCTTTCTCTACTGTTTTCCAACATGACAACTTTGCTTTAAATCACCACTCCAACCTTTTTTTTCCAGCCCTGGAGTGGCACTTTAAATTTAAGTCCCTTTCCCCCTGTCTCATACTCACCCTGCGGCTTCTTCAACTTTTATTGACGTCTCTCTAGACCCGCAGCACCTTCTTGTGACATAACGTCTGACTGTCCAGAAGTCAAAAATTACATCACAAGCTCTCAATCCAGCTCTATGAGAGCCAGAACAAAGCCAGAGACCAGTGATTGTGGGTCAGACCCCTTAACCTTTAACACCTTCACGACCTAGGACGTATATGTACATCCTGGGTTACCTCCCCCTGGTTACTGCGGTAATCCTTGCACATGTCTGTTGATCTGATCAGCAGACATGTCTGGCTAACAGGCGTGGGTGGATCTGAGATCCACCCATGCCTGTTAATCCCTTACACCATGTTCCAAATTATTATGCAAATTGGATTTAGGCGTCATAGCGAATATTTTTTTTTTTTTTCAATGAAACTCATTGATGGTTTTGCGTCTCAGGGTTCTTTGGATCACTGAAATCAATCTCAGTCCACTTTCAGAAGCAGGTAGGCACTCCCAGCACTACAGTGCTCGAATCACCAGATGGACTCCACAGAAATAATCATAGAAAAAGGATCGGCACTAGTAGAATTTTCGTTTTTTTCGCTATATTTCAAGCCATCAAATGTGCAAAAAAAAATTCACAGTGCTGTACAGTAGTCTACTACATCACTGTACATTTTTTTGCACATTTGATGGCTTGAAATAAAGCGAAAAAAACAAAAATTCTACGAGTGTCGATCCTTTTTCTATGAAATCAATCTCAGATCCCTGTGATAATTAGTTTTCCAGGTGAGGCCCAATAAACGGAAAACTGGATGCTCCACAATATTAAGCAGCCACAGTTTTCAGGTAACATGGGAAAGAAAAAGGATCTCTCTGCTGCCAAAAAGCATCAAATAGTGCAATGCCTTGGACACAAAAACTGAAGCGTGATCATCGTGAAGAGATTTGTGGCTGATTCAGAGCACATACGTGTTTGTGCTGATAAAGGCAGAATGAGGAAGGTTTCTGCCAGGCAAGTCCATCGGATTAAGAGAGCAGCTGCTAAAAAGCCATTACAAACCAGCAAACAGATATTTGAAGCTGCCGGTGCCTCTGGAGTCCCTCGAACCTCAAGGTGTAGGAGCCTTCAAAGGCTTGCTGTGGTGCATAAACCTACTATTCGGCCACCCCTAACCAGTGCTCACAAGCAGAAACGGTTGCAGTGGGCCCAGACATACATGAAGACTAATTTTCAAACAGTCTTGTTTACTGATGAGTGTTGAGCAACCCTGGATGGTCCGGATGGATGGAGTTATTGATGGTTGGTGGATGGCCACCATGTCCCAACAAGGATTCGACGTCAGCAAGGAGGTGGAGGAGTCATGCTTTGGGCCAGAATCATGGGGAGACAGCTGGTAGGCCCCTTTAGGGTTCCTGAAGGTGTGAAAATGACCTCTGCAAAGTATATAGAGTTTCTGACTGACAACTTTCTTCCATGGTACAAAAAGCAGAAACGTGCCTTCAAGAGCAAAATGATCTTCATGCATGACAATGCACCATCTCATGCTGCAAAGAATACCTCTGTGTCATTGGCTGCTATGGGCATAAAAGGAGATAAACTCATGGTGTGGCCATCATCTTCCCCTGACCTCAACCCTATAGAGAACCTTTGGAATATCTTCAAGCAAAAGATCTATGAGGGTGGGAGGCAGTTAACATCAAAACAGCAGCTCTGGGAGGCAATTCTGACATCATGCAAAGAAATTCAAGCAGAAACTCTCCAAAAACTCGCAAGTTCAATGGATGCAAGAATTGTGAAGGTGATATCAAAGAATGGTTCCTATGTTACCATGTAACTTGGCCTGTTAAGATGTTTTGGATTTAAATAGCTTTTTATTTCAGTGAATGTGACCTCCTAATGCTGCATAGATTATTTGTGGTATATAATTACATTATGCACATGCTTCAAAGCTATATTTAAATTTTGTATTTATATCTATTTTTTTTATTCTTTATTTTTCTCTTTGTATAACTTTTGATATTCTCTTGCCATTGCAATCATGTTCTTCCAAATCTGATTGTTCAAGCCCACAGCAATCAACCACACACGGGCATCAAGTCTCCTCCAATCATCCTGCATGTTCATTGTATGACTTTTTTTCTTGCTTTTTGTATTTAAGATGTTCAGATTGTTTTGATTGATTAAAGGTTGTCATGATTAAGGGCCAGTTCCATGTTAGGCCTGAAACGCGTAGACCCTTGTCTACACGCTGAGCTTTTTATCCGCTGTATGTTTTTCATGGATTTTTCACAATAAAGCTTCAGAGTTTTTCCAAGGTGATTGGTGGCTTTTTCCACTTCTCTTGATCATCGCTATTACATCAGGACCCGGCCTGATGTGCCTGGCACCATCCACCATTCCATGGGATACATATAGGTCTAGGTGAGCTGTGATTACATATTCTTTTCCCTTATATGGCAATACTAGCTGTAGTATCCGGCATTTCCCGGGATAGTAACTGTCTCTCTGTCTCTCTCCCAGTCTCTGTCTGTGTGTCGCTGTCTGACTGTCTCTCTGTCTGTCTCTTTCCTTGTCTGTCCCTTTCCCCATCTGTCTCTTTCCCCGTCTGTCTCTTTCCCCATCTTTCTCTTTCCAGGTCTGTCTCTTTCCAGGTCTGTCTCTTTCAAGGTCTGTCTCTTTCAAGGTCTGTCTCTTTCCCCGTCTTTCTTCCCGTCTATTTTCCTGTATCTTTTCCTGTCTGCCTATCTCTGTCTGTCTCTTTCTTTCCTTGTCTGTCTCTATCTCTGTTTCTTTCCCCATCTGTCTCTTTTCAGGTCTGTCTCTTTCCCTGTCTGTCTTTCCATCTCTTTTTTTTCTGTCTCTTTCCCTGTCTTTGTCCATATCTTTGTCTGTGTCTTTTCCTGTCTGTCTCTTTCGCTGTCTGCCTGTCTCTGTCTGTCTCTTTCCTTGTCTGTCTCTATTTCTCTGTCTCTTTCCCCATCTGTCTCAATCAAGGTCTGTCTCTTTCCCCATCTGTCTTTGTCTGTCTCTCTGTTTGTCTCTTTCCCTGTCTGCCTGTCTATCCCTGGCTGCCTGTCTCTGTCTGTCTCTTTCCCCGTCTGTCTCTTTCCAGGTATGTCTCTTTCCCCGTCTGTTTCTTTCCCCGTCTGACTCTGTCTGTCTCTTTCAACGTCTGTCTCTGTCTGTATGTCTCTCTCTATCTCCCTGTCTCTTTCCTTGTCTGTCTGTCTCTGTCTGTCTCTCTCTGTCTCTCTCTATCCATCTCCCCGCTGACATCTTACTACCTCACACATAAGCTTCTTACTCTAATGCGGGCGTCACACGGTACGATATATCGGGCGATATATCGTCGGGGTCACGTCGTTAGTGATGCACATCCGGCATCGTCAGACATATCGTACCGTGTGACACCTCGGAGCGACTGTGAACGAGCAAAAATACTCACCTTATCGTTGCTCGTTGACACGTCGTTCATTTTCAAAAAGTCGTTCCTCCTTCTGTGCTCCGGTTGTTCATCGTTCCCGTGGCAGCACACATCGCTCCGTGTGACACCCCGGGAACGATGAACACAGCTTACATGCGTCCGGCCGGCAATGCGGAAGGAAGGAGGTGGGTGGGATGTTTACGTCCCGCTCATCTCCGCCCCTCAGCTTCTATTGGCCGGCCGCAGTGTGACGTCGCTGTGACGCCGAACATCCCTCCCCCTTCAGGAAGAGGATGTTCACCGCCCACAGCGACGTCGCCCGGGAGGTATGTGTGGCGCCCCTGACCTGGTCAGGCACCACTGAGTACTGCACCCATGCTGGGGACAGTACAATACAGGTAATCCAGAAGGCTGACCGGGGTGTGGAACACAGGCGCATAGTGATCAGGTCTCACACATGTACCCATGAGAGGACCCCTGGGGATCCCAGGAGGGGGCAAGCCTTCACCTTCACTGGAATAGTGGAGGGGGTAGAGCCTCCATCTCCTCTCAAGGGGTGTGGTGGAGAGTCTGGTTGCTAGGTGGCGTAGGCAAGAACAGGAGAGGAGGAGCAGTGAGCCAGTTCAGTGTAGAGTCCAGGGAGCTCAAGTGAGGAGCAGATCCCTGGAGCTGTGCAATCTGACAGCGTCCGCGCAGTGGCTACAGACGGGGGAGAACGGTCAACTAGGAGTGCTGCCTGAAAGCCAGCTTCAGCTAGGGAGTGCAACGGAGTGGGAAGTAAGGAGACTGCTAGAGAGCACCAGGCCCAACCGGGCGGCAGATCCCGAAGCGGGGATAGATTCAACTTTCTTCTGCTAAACCTGCCGGTGTGGGGCTCTTAAAGCCCACACCACAACACTACAAGAGCCGCAGCCACGTAACCACAAGTTAGGGCCCATAGGTCATAGGAGGCAAGAGGCTGGAGTGGCCTGGTCCGGGGAACAAGCACACGGCAAACAACAAGGGGAGAGAGGCTGCAGCATCTTCCCTGGGTGACCCCCATAGGGACTCAAAGTCGGGGTCACCCCAAACCACCAAGGGCTAAGGAAGGCGAGTCAGTAGTCACCCTCATAAAGTCAGCCTGAAGGATACCTGGTTCCCACCTGGTTCATCTCAGCTACGCCCGGGTTACTCACCCTGCCACCTGAAGTGAGTAAAAACCCTGAAAGACATCCTGCCTGTGTGGTCATTCCGCGACTTGTGGTACTACAAACTTACACCGGGCCCTGGGGCTTGCCTCACTCTCAGGAGGCTATTCCAACTAACTGCACACACCATCAGCCCCAGGCGTCCCCTAACCTGCAGTGGCGGTCCCCACTGACCGCAATACTGAGAGTGGCGTCACGATCAAAACAGAAGATTTCCTACCAGTGACGGAGATCCAGCAACGTGGAGTCCCTGAAGGTAACGCACCGACACCGACACAACACCTGCGGGGCTTCACATCTGGCGTCACGAACAGGATAAGGACTAGACCTGTTCAGACAGGTGACCATGTGCCTGGGCGGTCCGCTTGAAAAATTGGAAGCGCCGCCATATTGCCACCATGAAAAGCGCGCTGAAAAACAACAGCAGCCCGCGCTGGAAGAAGTTACCGCCCACGAAGAGGTGTGGCTACCCAGAGATCCTCTGCAGAGTTCTGACCTTGCTGATGAAGAAAGCGGAAGCGTCCAGAAACGGCGAGAGAGAAGGGAAGCCACAAACCTGCTGCTGCGGAGAGCGGAAATGGAATCCAGACACGGATACCCCGAACCAGGCTCTGCTGCCTGGTGGTGCCGGGAGCTTGCCCTCTTCTGTGATCAGCTGGAGGCCAGGATTATGCGACGGCTCTATGAGGAACGCAAGGAGCTTCTAGAGAAGGCTGCAGCGGTCCGGACCTATGAGGAGAGAGCCGCGCGGAGCCTGCCGGATCGAGCGGCGACGACGATTCAGACCCCGATGGGTGAGTCCGGTGTTGCCCCGGCTAGAACAAGAGCCCCGACCCTAGCTGCTACGACCGCGGTCCCAGAGGAGGCGCCCGGTGCGGCGACGCTGAGTGAGGCCGCAGCCACGCTAGGTGCGGCCCGCCAAGCCCAGGCCGCTGCAGCGATGCCCCGCCTGTCCCGCAGGGCTCCGACCACCACGGCAGTGCTCATCCGTGCTGCAGGTGTGACGCTGACCCAGGCTGCCACCCTGCTGAACCCGGTCCGCCAAGACCCCAACGCAGCAGTGACGCTCGTCCGCGCCGCAAGTGATATGCTGAACCAGGCCGCAGCCCCGCCGGGTGCGGCCCGCCAAGCTTCGATCGCTGCAGCGACGTCCAGCCCAGCCTGCACAGAGCCCCCTGCAACAGCGACACTGATCCAGGCCGCCGCCATGCCGGGCGCGGCCCGCCAAGACCAGGCCGCCGCCATGCCAGGCGCGGCCCGCCAAGACCAGGCCGCCGCCATGCCAGGCGCGGCCCGCCAAGACCAGGCCGCCGCCATACAGGGCGCGGCCCGCCAAGAGATTGCATCACTATTTTCCCCGGCCTGCAAGGCCAGAGCAGACACCGCTCCCCAGTCCAGAGAGGTCCCTGCTAGGAAGACCCTGATAGGAGAGGACCCTGAATACTGGAAGCTGAAGGCTGACCTAGAGGCCCAGTTCCCACAGGAGATGGTGGATCGGTATCTGCTCCCTCCGCATACCCCCAAGGAGATTCAGGCAACCCCTGCAGCCGCGCCAGAGAGTCCACTGCCCAGACCAGCTGAGGACCACTCATCCCCAGCGCTGCCACAACCAGAGTGCAGCGAAGAACTAAGGGGGAGAGGAGGCCAGGAAGCAGAAGGGCTGACTCCGACGCCAACGGCAGCAGACCCCTACCCAGAGCCGGAGATGCTGCCCTATTCCCGCTGGGAGGAGGAAGACTTGACACCGTCAGCAGACGAAGATCAACCCAAAGACCTCACCTGGAAGCCCACAGGCATGAATCCAGCCCGCAAGACACGGCGCAGCAGAACACAGGTTGCTCCAGCACCACAATCCCCAGAGCAGAGAGAAGTCACGGTCAGAGACCTGGAGGAGAAAAGGTGCCTAAGAAGGTCCAAAGCCCAGGCCAGAGGACCCCTGTGTCATGGCGTAGTGGAAGATTTCAATCTGAGAAGTGGTTATGGATTCATTGTAGCCCCTGGCATCAAGGAGGGGATATTTGTTAACAGGAGAGATGTAAGCGCTCATCTGCCTAGAGGACACCCTGGCAGAAATCTAAAGATGGGAGACTCAGTTCAGTTCACCATGCATCAGGGCGAAAGGGGATTGTATGCCCTGGACGTAGCGCTATGTCCCAGCAAACCTTACAGCCATCCCATGCTACAAGGAAGACAAGAAAGACAAGAAAGACAAGAAAGACAAGAAAGAAAAGACAGAGATAAAGAACCAGATGTAGAAACAGACGAAGACCAAGAAAGAAGAGGCTGACGGCGCGGATCCACCAGGCCAGGTATACCCTGAAACCACCAGCCCATGAAAGCCGCCTCTACATCCTGCCAGAAGTGGCTGAAGTCGCAGCCAACGGGAGAGGAAGATTGGAGGAAAGGTCTGGGGAAGTAGATGGCCCAGATCTGGTTACCAAAAGGACCGGTGACCTGCCTCCTGAGAGGGT
Organism: Anomaloglossus baeobatrachus; assembly: GCF_048569485.1. Classification (NCBI taxonomy): domain Eukaryota; kingdom Metazoa; phylum Chordata; class Amphibia; order Anura; family Aromobatidae; genus Anomaloglossus; species Anomaloglossus baeobatrachus. The sequence continues at coordinate 31,208,398 of NC_134355.1, read as the reverse complement.
TTTGGGTGGGTTAACGGACTTGTGGGTGGAGGGTGGTGATGTCTGATACCTGGTGGTTTTAAAAATGTTTTACATGTTTTAATGTTTTATGCATTTTAAAATGTTGTCTTGCAGCCCGAGGACGTGCTGGTGATAACTAAGGGGGAATGTGGCGCCCCTGACCTGGTCAGGCACCACTGAGTACTGCACCCATGCTGGGGACAGTACAATACAGGTAATCCAGAAGGCTGACCGGGGTGTGGAACACAGGCGCATAGTGATCAGGTCTCACACATGTACCCATGAGAGGACCCCTGGGGATCCCAGGAGGGGGCAAGCCTTCACCTTCACTGGAATAGTGGAGGGGGTAGAGCCTCCATCTCCTCTCAAGGGGTGTGGTGGAGAGTCTGGTTGCTAGGTGGCGTAGGCAAGAACAGGAGAGGAGGAGCAGTGAGCCAGTTCAGTGTAGAGTCCAGGGAGCTCAAGTGAGGAGCAGATCCCTGGAGCTGTGCAATCTGACAGCGTCCGCGCAGTGGCTACAGACGGGGGAGAACGGTCAACTAGGAGTGCTGCCTTAAAGCAAGCTTCAGCTAGGGAGTGCAACGGAGTGGGAAGTAAGGAGACTGCTAGAGAGCACCAGGCCCAACCGGGCGGCAGATCCCGAAGCGGGGATAGATTCAACTTTCTTCTGCTAAACCTGCCGGTGTGGGGCTCTTAAAGCCCACACCACAACACTACAAGAGCCGCAGCCACGTAACCACAAGTTAGGGCCCATAGGTCATAGGAGGCAAGAGGCTGGAGTGGCCTGGTCCGGGGAACAAGCACACGGCAAACACCAAGGGGAGAGAGGCTGCAGCATCTTCCCTGGGTGACCCCCATAGGGACTCAAAGTCGGGGTCACCCCAAACCACCAAGGGCTAAGGAAGGCGAGTCAGTAGTCACCCTCATAAAGTCAGCCTGAAGGATACCTGGTTCCCACCTGGTTCATCTCAGCTACGCCCGGGTTACTCACCCTGCCACCTGAAGTGAGTAAAAACCCTGAAAGACATCCTGCCTGTGTGGTCATTCCGCGACTTGTGGTACTACAAACTTACACCGGGCCCTGGGGCTTGCCTCACTCTCAGGAGGCTATTCCAACTAACTGCACACACCATCAGCCCCAGGCGTCCCCTAACCTGCAGTGGCGGTCCCCACTGACCGCAATACTGAGAGTGGCGTCACGATCAAAACAGAAGATTTCCTACCAGTGACGGAGATCCAGCAACGTGGAGTCCCTGAAGGTAACGCACCGACACCGACACAACACCTGCGGGGCTTCACATATGTACGTGTGCCGGGGGTTACCGACTTTGTGCGCCACGGGCAACTAATTGCCTGTGACGCACAAACGACGGGGGCGGGTGCGATCGCTTATGCGATCGCACGATTTATCGTCCCGTGTGACGCCCGCATAACACTGTCCTTTGTTCCTATAGCAACCACTAGAGCAATCACAGCTCCTATTAATAAGCTGTAGTTCAAGGCTCCATTCACTTGTCACGTCCCCACCGTAGTCCGCTCCTGCGACTTCTGCTCCGATCACCAGGCGACGTCATGTTCCCGCCATGGATAGTGCTGGTGATGGGAGAGGAGTCGGTGCCTGTGGCTCTGCTGAGCACAGGCTCCGCTCATCCACTAGGCTGGGTTTCCCTGGAACCTGCAGTACAACTGGCTGACTGTAGGTGGTGTGTGTCTTCCAGCTGAAATTGCCAACATTTACCTGCAGCCAACGGGAAGACACCACACCCTTCTTATTCCCCCTCCTGTCACATGACCACTGCCAGTGATAGTTCTGTACTCCTGGCTCATGTGCTGTTTGTATGTTGATTCCTGTGCGCTGACCTTTGCTTGTTGTTTGACTACCCTCCTGCCTGTCGTTTTTGTACCTTGCTGCCAATTCCGGATTTGACCTCTGCTTTGTCTCCTCACTACACCCTTGCCTGACGATTCTGTTCCTGTTTAGCATCTCCTGGTTTGACCCTGCCTGACGACCACGGACTACAGCCTACCACAGGTGGTGATCTCTGGGACTCTGTGTAATTCCAAATCCCTGTATAGGGGTTAAAGGGTTGCAGAGTTCTTGGGGTCCTGCTTTGTGAGCGGCTTTTCTCTAGACTCCCCTTACAGCCAGTCTGAGTCAGTGGCTCCAATCAGGCATTAGATCACTTTAATGGAGGCATGTTTTTTGGAGCGTAACTGTAAAGCGTGGGGTTAACTTTTTCTGTCAAAACATAGTCTACGATGTTCCCTGAGTCACATGAGGCGTCTGTGCAAAATTTTGTGATTGTAAATGCGACGGTGCGGATTCCTTTAGCGGACATACACACACACACACACGCACACACACACACACACACACACGCACACACACACACGCACACACACACACACACACACACACACTCACCTTTATATAATAGTTTGAACAGAAAAGAAAAAACTCATGGCTCTTGGAAGAAGGGTAGTAAAATACAAAAAACAGGTGAAGGGGTTAAGACTCCCAAGCATCTATTATGTCTGTACCCAGGTATCATTGACTTTTTTTTTTTCACCAGTCCTATTGCTTTTCTGGTTTTTACCTCTTTTTTTTTCGCCAACTCGTATGGTTATTGACCACTAGATGGCGATATTAGCTAATGTTTTAAAATTCTCAGCTCTTAAAATATTTTTGATAAACTTTTAGATCAAATGGGAACAAAGGTGTGAAAAGAAGAAACCTATCCTACATGAGAGAGTGATGATCTGACGCCCGCAGGGGCAATAAATATATTACGCTTTTATATCAGAAGTGAAAAGCATCTTTCATTCCAAAATGGGGCGGCACGGGGGCTCAGTGGTTAGCACGTCAGTCTTATGGTGGCTCAGTGGTTAGCACTGCAGTCTTGTGGTGGCTCAGTGGTTAGCACTGCAGTCTTGTGGTGGCTCAGTGGTTAGCACTGCAGTCTTGTGGTGGCTCAGTGGTTAGCACTGCAGTCTTGTGGTGGCTCAATTTTTAGCACTACAGTCTTGTGGTGGCTCAATTTTTAGCACTGCAGTCTTGTGGTGGCTCAGTGGTTAGCACTGCAGTCTTGCAGCGCTGGGGTCCTGGGTTCAAATCCCACCAAGGACACCATCTACAAGGAGTTTATATGTTCTCCCCGTGTTTGTGTGGGTTTCCTCTGGGTTCTCCGGTTTCCTCCCACACTCCAAAAACATACTGATAGGGACTCTGGGATTGTGAGCCCCAATGGGGACAGTATTGCCAATGTATGTAAGGCGCTATGGAATTAATAGCGCTATATAAATGAATAAAATTATTATTATTATTATTATTATTAAAATAGAAGGGAAACCAACTAATTTATGTAGTGTCGATGAACATTAAGGCCAGTAGATCTTAGATGTTGCTGAGCTTTGTAGTCCCTCCAGACAAAGGAGTTTGTTTGTTTGTTTTTTGTTTTGTTTTTTTAAATTAGATTCTGTTTTAAAAATTAAATGAATGAAAATCTGTTCCCTTCCCAATATGCAGGCGAAGAAACAAATAAATTATAAATCAGATTTCACATGGTAGCGGCAGATTGTAAACTGCTCTGTCAGGATGATGCATTGAGCGCGGAAAATCAAAGCTTGATGAATAGAATTGTCAATAGTTTTCAAGGGAATTTTTGTTTTATCTGAAAAGAAATTAGATTACTCTCCATGGCAGCAATATGCAGAATACGATTATCTGCCCGCCGCTCGTATTACCCGCTGCTGTTAAAGTACATTACATACATATTTACAGCCCAAACTAAATTTGCTCACATCAGCTGCGTCTTGAAGACAAAGAGATTTAATTCAGTCAAAAGTATGTGAACCCCCCTTGTTGTATAGTGGGATTTAGACTTAAATCTAGATTTATCCCATAGGATGCAGCTATAAATGAACCCGGAAGCATGGAAGGCCTGAGCACAAAGGCAACTGCTGCAACAGCCGGGATCAGAGCCGACTCTGATCCAGTCCATTTTAATTTTTTCCTCCTCTTCTTCCAAGAGCCATAATATTTTTATTTTTCATTTAATATGGACATATGAGGGCTTGTTTGTTCCAGGTCGAGTTGTTGTTTTGAATGAAACCCCATATTGTACTGGAACATGGGAAAAAAATTCTAAGCGTGATGAAATTGCAAAAAAAGTGCACTTCCACAATTGTTTTCTGGGTTTTTTATTTAACATGTTCACTATATGGTAAAACTGACCTGGCATTATGATTCTCCAGGTAATTACAATTACGTAGATACCAAACATGCATAGGTTTTTTAAGTGGTGAAAAAAATTCAGGAATTTGCAAAAAACAAAAATTGTGCTTTTGCCGCCATTTACCGATGTGGAGGTCGCCTGAGCTATAGTTTGTTTGTTCTAACGTAATAAGAATATCTGTGTATATAAATAATCAAAATGTAGATGTAGATGCATAATTATCTGTCTATGTAGCCATCGCATAGACCCATAGTATAATTCAAAGTTGTATAGTCATGAAGGAGTTAACCAAAGATGATGAAGCCAGAATGTGAAGCTGTAAAAGTGTTATCAGTAATGTTCACACAAAAGGAATGTACGGGAGGGCAGGCAATGTGATGTGAGAAATTGGGGAGTGAAAAGCACTCCTTGGTTAGCTTCAAGGTTATTCATGCTTACTTACTGTATAATTGGATCTATCGAATTAAACTAGCTCAGTTGATGACGCTGGCTGAAAAGAGAGCATGTCTGTGTGTTCTTTGTCTTATATACATTGCTATATATTGGCACTGATATACAGCTAATACGGCACCGTCTCTGAATATCCCAAATGAGGACTCCATTAGCAGTCTTCAACCCAAATTCCTCCCTTGACACCGAAACCTGTAGGATTCTCATTTTTAGGGATCTGGGGCTCAGTGATGGCTTATTTTTTGCATCTCGACCTGGCATTTTTAATTATAACATTTTTGGGTAGATGCGATGTTTTGATCGCCTGTTATTGCATTTTAATGCAATGTTGCGGCAACCAAAAAATGTAATTTTGGCGATTAGAATTTTTTCTCTCCTCCCTTTACTGATCAGATTGATTGATTTTATATTTTGATAGAACCTGGAAATACCAAATATGTGTATTTTATTACTTTTTTTAATTGTTTCATTATCAATGGGGCTAAAGGGGGGTGATTTGAAGTTTTTTGTTTTTTTTATTTTTTCACTTTTTTTTGAAACTTCTTTTTTACACTTTTTATTGTTTTGTCTAGTATCTTTAGGAAACTTAAAGCTGATATAGTCCGATCGCTTGTGCTGTACAGAGTAGGATCAGTATCAGCATTAGCACCGTTCTGTACAGCAGAAATCACCATCTCCTGCCCTCACAGGAACTACATCATGACAGTGTCAGGGGTCATCAGCTGACCCTTATCTGTCATTGCAACCCATTGACGCCCTGCGATCACATCACAGTGCTGCCAATGTTAATTCCACAGCGCTTTACATACAATGGTAACTGATCAAAGAATGGAAAATAATACATACCTACTGTATTTAGATCTATTTGGAAAAATAGTAAAAAGCCAATGCAATGCCTAGCAAAATAAGTGATGTGGAGGTGGGTTTTTGTCTCTCTGCAGGAAGTGGAAACGGGCCTTTATTTCTCTACAAGAAGTAGAAGCGGGCCTTTATCTCTACAGGAAATGGAGTCGGCCTTTATCTTTCTACAAGAAGTGGAAGCAGGCCTTTATCTTTCTACAGGAAGTGGAGTCGGGCCTTTATCTCTACACAAAGTGGAGTCGGGCCTTTATCTCTCTACAGGAAGTAGAAGCGGGCCTTTATCTCTCTACAGGAAGTGGAGTCGAGCCTTAATCTCTCTACAGGAAGTGAAAGCGGGTCTTTATCTCTACAGGAAGGGAAGGCAGGCCAGTATCTCTTTACAGGAAGTGGAGTCGGGCCTTAATCTCTCTACAAGAAGTGGAGGTGAGCCTTTATCTTTCTACAGGAAGTGGAGTCGGGCCTTTATCTTTCTACAGGAAGTGGAGTCAGGCCTTTATCTCTCTACAGGAAGTGGAGTCAGGCCTTTATCTCTCTACAGGAAGTGGAATCGGGCCTTTATCTCTCTACAGAAAGTGAAAGCGAGTCTTTATCTCTACAGGAAGGGAAGGCAGGCCTGTATCTCTTTACAGGAAGTGGAGTCGGACCTTTATCTCTCTACAGGAAGTGGAGTCAGGCCTTTATCTCTCTACAGGAAGTGGAATCGGGCCTTTATCTCTCTACAGAAAGTGAAAGCGGGTCTTTATCTCTACAGGAAGGGAAGGCAGACCTGTATCTCTTTACAGGAAGTGGAGTCGGGCCTTAATCTGTCTACAAGAAGTGGAGGTGAGCCTTTATCTCTCTACAGGAAGTGTGTAAAGTCTTTGTCCCCTGTTCAGAACACAGGCACAGATGCTTTCCACCTGGAAGCTGTCTTTACACATTAGCAAACACTATCAGCAACCACATCCACTTCCTCGTGACAGCACAGCATTCAGAAGTCTCTACTCCAGTCCTTGAAATGCAAGTGGAAATATCCAACCTCCCACAAACAGGCCCAAACATTAAAAGGGCACATTTCCAGACTGCTTGGAATTGTTGCCGTTTAGGCTTGAGGACATTGAGGCTTTCCGCAACCTCATGGCAGTGGCCGAGCCTCGGTACTTGGTCCCCAGCTGCAGTAACTTTTCTGGCTTGTCGCCCCGCCTTACACAACCACATGTCCTGTAAACTCACGCAGTTACTGGCAAGGTTCACTTAACCACCAACAAATAGTCAAGTGCTTGTGATCTGGGACACTACATTTCTCTGATGGCACACTTTGTGAACCTTATGGAGGCTAGGAACAAGTCAGACCCTAGGACGGCATACGTGTCACAAACACCTAGAATTGCGGGCCCTAATTCCATCCGGGCTTCCCTCATGCCCTACACCAGTTCCTGCACCCACTCCTCCTCCTCATCCTCCATCTTCGAATTGTTGTCCATATCAATCACAAGCTGGAAGGACTGCAGCACTGCCTTGGTGAAGCTGAAACTCAAATCTATAGGTGACAAACAGTACACCGCCGCAGAGATGTTGAAACGTTTAACAGACCAGACATATCTATGGTTCTCGCCGCAGAACTTCCAAAAAGGCATAGCTGTGTATGATTATGGCCGTAATCTCATGGCGGCTCTGAAGCTTGACAAGCCGCTACACATACGATGCCTGGCCCAGATGCTCAACTCAGTGTTTCAGCACTTTCTGAAACCCTTTCCAGATTTGCCTGAGCTACTTGTAAAGGTTCTCTGCGTGTGCACCTATTTTCGCAAGTCACCTACAGCTGCCACCAACCTGGCAATTGCTGCTGCAGCGCTTGCAAGTCCCAGCTCACCAACTGTTTTGCGATCTGCCCACATGCTGCAACGAGTGGCCATGGTTGTCTGACATCTCTGAGGCTCTATAAAACTTTTAGGAATCAACCTAGATGGTGAGCGGCGATCATGCCATAATCAATATAACCATCCCGCTTCTCTGTCTACTCAAACGCTCGCGGCTCACAACAAAAGAGGAAGATTTGCAGACCAAATGGAGAAGGAGGAAGAAAGTACAAAACCAGTCTCATCTCATCTTCACAGAGCGGATTGGGTGATAATGAGGAGCAGGAGACTGAGAAGGAAGACCAGGAGATAGTACTTTCTGGAGCACAGGCAACTATCAACACCAGCTTCTCGTCTGTTCAGTGTGGATGGACTGAAGAGGAAGAGAACGAGATGGAGAGTCATCCTCTTGGTTGGGACAGGAAAGTCTTGCCTGTTGGGAGTTTGGCACACATGGCTGACTTTATGTCCTGCTGCCTTTCCCGAGACCCTTGCATTATACGCATTTTGGCCAACAAGTTACTGGTTCTTCATCCTTCTCAACCCACACTACAGGGAGAACTTTCCATCTCTCCTTCTTGTAGCGGAGAGGGCTACTTGTCACGCTCCCCGGGTCCTCTGCTCCGCTCCCCGGGTCCTCTGCTCCGCTCCCCGGCTCATCTGCCATGCTCCCCGCTCTCCAGCCTCCAGTGCCCACGCTTCCCAAGCCTCCGGGTTCCCGCTCCCGGCGCCCGTCGGCTTCCCAGTCCCTGGCCGGCTCTGCTGCGTCCTCCTCTCAGCTTCCTGCCCTGGCTTCTGGCACCCGGGCCGCGCGCATGCGCATTAGGGCGCGCGCGCGGTCACTGACCCTTTCTTAAAGGGCCAGTGTCCACTGACAGGAAATGATGCATACAGGTACAGGGTATAAAGGGGGTTAATGTCCAAGGGAGCGGGGCCTGTTCTTCGTGTTTTCCCAAGCTAGGAGTCAGGTCTCCTTGTGTTCTGTGAGATACTTACCTCTCTGTCTTCTAGAGCCGATCCTGCATCGCCATCCGGTCCTGCTGTATCTCGAACCCCGAACGCTGCCCATCTGCCATCCTGACAGTCCGTACCATCTCGGTTCCCTGCGGTGACCCGTCATCTCGCTCCAACGGTTCCGGACCCCGCCAGACATCATCACGGCTTCCGAACCTGAGCTCCGTCACCCGGACCACCATCAGTGACCTCGTGGTCCCAGGGACTTCTCCATTGTGTTCCAGTGCACGGACTGTCCTGCTACCTAAAGTGCTCCGGCTACCGGACTCCTTTCCCTCATCGGGGAGTTCGGCCCAGTGGATCCACCTCCCGGGTCTGCCCGTCCATCTGGCCCTAACAGTAAGAACAGGCCATGGATCCCGCCGAAGCACTAGCGGCCTTGCAAGAGGAACTCCAACGCCAGCGTGAAGTCCAGACCCGCATGCTGAACTTTATGACCTCCGTGGACGCCCGTTGAACACGCTACAAGCCTCGGTCACATCTTCAGCGCCTCGGGTCTCCACTAGTCAATCCACGGACCCCGCTCCCGTGGCAGCCTCCTCGGATGCTTCCAGACTGCGTTTGGCCTCACCACCCCGGTACGCCGGAGATCCCAAGACCTGCAGGGGGTTTATAAACCAATGCTCCGTCCATTTCACGCAGCTGCCACATTTGTTTGCCTCCGACCAAGCCAAGGTCGCCTTCATCATGTCTCACCTAGAGGGCGAGGCACTGGCGTGGATGAACCCTTTGTGGGAGAAGGAGGACCCTATGACCAAGAACCTCCAGGAGTTCCTGCAGGCCTTTCGCAGCACCTTTGACGAACCCGGACGCGCCTCCGCGTCTGCTTCATCTCTTCTCCGGTTACGTCAGGGGACTCTGACGGTGGGTCAATACGCCATCCGTTTCCACACCTTGGCTTCAGAACTCGGGTGGAATAATGAGGCCCTAACCGCCGCCTTCTGGGAAGGACTCTCGGGTCGAATCAAAGATGAGCTGGCTGGACGTGACGTACCGTCCACCCTGGACGCCCTGATTACCCTAGCGACTCGAGTGGACATACGCTTTCAGGAGCGGTCCAAAGAGGTGTCCCGTGAGAGACGTCCGGTAAGGCATTCCTCTCCTCCACAGAAGCCCGCCGTACTTCAGTCAACGGCCTCTGGTGTCTCCGTCCATGAGCCCATGCAGATCGACCGTGTGCGACAGTCTGAACAACGCCGCGCAGAGCGGCTCGCCAAGGGTCTCTGCTTCTACTGCGGAGAGGGCACACACCTGCTACGCTCCTGTCCAGAGAGGCCGGGAAACTCCAAAGCCTAGGGTTGGTAGGAGAGGCCACCCTAGGTGCTGGGACTCTCTCAGACCCAGTTACATGGACTGTGCAAGAGACAACGGGAGAGACGCGGTTTACGGCGGAGGCGTACCTCGATTCTGGGGCAGCAGGCAATTTCATCCAGCAGGCCACGGTGGACAAATACCAGGTGCCTGTTACTCCACTCGCCAAACCTCTTCTGATTGCCTCTGTGGATGGGAGACCCCTCTCTGACACCATCTCCTGGATCACCAAGCCGCTTGAACTGCGTATCGGTGCTCTGCACACCGAGAACATCGCTCTCTACGTCCTCCCACATATGTCACATCAAATCCTGCTGGGTCTTCCTTGGTTGCGGACACACGAGCCTTAAGTCAGCTGGGGTACTGGCGATATCACTCGATGGGGGTCTTCTTGCCATGAGAACTGTCTGAAGACCATACAACCTATCCGGCGACCTCCGGTTCCCGAGTCCCTACCGGGACTGCCCTCAGCCTATTGGTCCTTCGTGGACGTCTTTGATAAGAAGGAGTCCGAAGTACTTCCGCCACATCGTCCTTACGATTGTGCCATTGACCTGCTCCTGGGAACTACACCTAGACGAGGACGGATATATCCACTGTCTCCAGCCGAAACAAGGGCCATGTCTACGTACATCACAGAGAGCCTGGCTAAGGGATTCATTCGGAGATCCTCCTCTCCTGCTGGAGCAGGCTTCTTCTTCGTTAAGAAGAAAGAGGGCGACCTACGCCCATGTATAGACTACCGGGGATTGAACCTAATCACCGTAAAAAACAAGTACCCCCTGCCGCTCATCCCCGAATTGTTTGATCGGCTCAGAGGAGCTTGTGTGTTCACCAAGTTGGATCTTCGGGGTGCCTACAACCTGGTCCGCATCCGCTCAGGGGATGAATGGAAGACCGCGTTCAACACTCGCGATGGGCACTATGAATACTGCGTGATGCCCTTCGGCCTGTGTAACGCACCAGCAGTCTTCCAAGAATTAGTGAACGATGTGTTCCGGGACCTTCTCTACGTTTGTGTGGTGGTATATCTGGATGACATCCTTGTCTTCTCTCCGGACCTCCAGACCCACCGAGAGAACGTGCAACTGGTTCTACAAAGACTGAGAGAGAATCGTCTGTACGCCAAGTACGAGAAGTGCGTCTTCGAACAGTCTTCTCTCCCCTTCCTGGGTTACCTCATCACCGATACCGGACTGCAGATGGATCCAAAGAAGGTCTCTTCCGTTCTCAACTGGCCTCCTCCTTCTGGACTGAAGGCAATCCAACGCTTTCTGGGATTCGCCAACTATTACCGCCAGTTTATTCCTCACTTCTCGGCTCTGACTGCTCCTCTTTCCGCCTTGACCAAGAAGGGGGCTAATCCAAAGGACTGGTCACCTGCGGCCGACGCCGCGTTTGGCTCTCTAAAGCGAGCCTTTGCCTCCTCTCCTGTACTCCACCGTCCAGAGTTAAACCGCCAGTTCACCTTGGAGGTGGATGCCTCCTCCTCGGGAGCCGGAGCAGTGCTCATGCAGAAAACCTCCTCCGGGAGGATGGTGACTTGCGGTTTCTTCTCCAAGAGCTTCTCAGCGCCTGAACGCAACTACACCATCGGTGACAGAGAGCTATTGGCAGTCAAGCTGGCTCTGGAGGAATGGCGCTATCTCCTGGAAGGAGCAGTGTACCCCGTCATTATTTACACGGACCACAAAAACCTGGAATACCTGCGGACGGCTCAGCGACTGAACCCACGGCAAGCCAGGTGGTCCTTGTTCTTTGCCCGGTTCGACTTCCAGCTCCATTTCCGACCCGCGAACAAGAATGTACGCGCTGATGCCTTGTCTAGGTCTTTCATGCCCATGGAGCAGGAGGAAGAGACATCCCAACCCATCATCTGCCCTAGTAAGATCATTCCGGTGGCTCCTGTCACCCTGGCCCAGATACCGCCTGGGAAGACCTATGTCTCTGAGACTGACAGGCAAAAAGTGTTACACTGGGGTCATGCCTCGAAAACAGCCGGTCATGCAGGTCAGAAGAGAACATGGAGTGCGATTGCACGTCATTACTGGTGGCCATCTCTTCGCACGGACGTCGCCTCTTTTGTCTCTGCCTGCTCCTCCTGTGCCAGGAACAAGACTCCCAAACACCTGCCATATGGCCGTCTTCTGCCTCTGCCCATACTCTCAGTTCCCTGGCAGCACATAGCGATGGACTTTATTACGGACTTGCCATTGTCCTCCGGACACACAGTCATATGGGTCGTGGTGGATCGGTTCTCTAAAATGGCCCATTTCGTTCCTATGGCTGGACTGCCCTCTGCCCAGGAACTCGCGGACGCCTATATACATCACATCTTCCGCTTGCATGGCTTTCCATCACACATAGTGTCGGACAGAGGAACTCAGTTCACCTCCCGCTTCTGGAGGGCTCTCTGTAAACATCTGGGAGTGACTCTGGACTTTTCTTCGGCCTACCATCCTCAGTCGAACGGCCAAGTGGAACGGGTCAATCAGATATTGACCTCTTTCTTACGTCACTACGTCAACGCCCATCATGACGATTGGTCCACGCTTCTTCCTTGGGCTGAATTCTCCCATAATCACCACGTCAGTGAGTCCTCCTCCAGTTCTCCCTTCCATGTCGTCTACGGACTTCAGCCGTCTGTCCCATTGCCTGTATCCTCTTCCTCGGACATCCCTGCTGCTGATGCAGTACTCCGTGACTTTACAACCATTTGGGACTCAGTTAAGGCCTCCCTTGCACGTGCATCCCTGCGGATGAAGAGGCACGCGGACAAGAGACGTCTGGATCCTCCGTGTTTCTCTCCGGGAGATCTCGTCTGGCTTGCTTCCAAATACATCCGACTGAAGATACCATCCTACAAGCTGGGACCTCGCTACATCGGACCGTTTAAAGTCCTCGGCAAGATCAATGAGGTCTCCTACAAGCTACAGCTCCCGGCCACGATGAGGATACCCAACTCCTTCCACGTGTCTCTGCTCAAGCCGGTTGTCCTTGGTCCCTTCTCCGCTGCCGCCAGTCCGGCTCCTCCTCCTATTGCTGAGGACGACATCTATGCGGTAAGGGATATCGTGGCCATGAAGACCGTACGGGGTCGACAGTTCTTCCTGGTGGACTGGGAAGGGTATGGTCCTGAGGATAGGTCCTGGGAGCCCAGGGAGAATGTGGGCACTCCTCTGATCCGTGCCTTCCTGTCCCGGTTGCGGGGAGGGGGGCGTGGGGGGGGTACTGTCACGCTCCCCGGGTCCTCTGCTCCGCTCCCCGGGTCCTCTGCTCCGCTCCCCGGCTCACCTGCCACGCTCCCCGCTCTCCAGCCTCCAGTGCCCACGCTTCCCAAGCCTCCGGGTTCCCGCTCCCGGCGCCCGTCGGCTTCCCAGTCCCTGGCCGGCTCTGCTGCGTCCTCCTCTCAGCTTCCTGCCCTGGCTTCTGGCACCCGGGCCGCGCGCATGCGCATTAGGGCGCGCGCGCGGTCACTGACCCTTTCTTAAAGGGCCAGTGTCCACTGACAGGAAATGATGCATACAGGTACAGGGTATAAAGGGGGTTAATGTCCAAGGGAGCGGGGCCTGTTCTTCGTGTTTTCCCAAGCTAGGAGTCAGGTCTCCTTGTGTTCTGTGAGATACTTACCTCTCTGTCTTCTAGAGCCGATCCTGCATCGCCATCCGGTCCTGCTGTATCTCGAACCCCGAACGCTGCCCATCTGCCATCCTGACAGTCCGTACCATCTCGGTTCCCTGCGGTGACCCGTCATCTCGCTCCAACGGTTCCGGACCCCGCCAGACATCATCACGGCTTCCGAACCTGAGCTCCGTCACCCGGACCACCATCAGTGACCTCGTGGTCCCAGGGACTTCTCCATTGTGTTCCAGTGCACGGACTGTCCTGCTACCTAAAGTGCTCCGGCTACCGGACTCCTTTCCCTCATCGGGGAGTTCGGCCCAGTGGATCCACCTCCCGGGTCTGCCCGTCCATCTGGCCCTAACACTACTAAAATGGTGCAATAACAGACGGCCATAGTTGAAGAAATGGTCATAAAATTCCACTGTGACAATGCTGGCAGCAGAAGTCATAGTCATAGTTCTTTGGACAACCAAGGAGTAGCGTGGAGGTAGACATACACCAGGTCCATAGTGCAAGGGAACACTATGAAAGGTCTGGAACAATTTCATTAGACCTTCCCAGTGCTCAGGCACTAATGTACTATGTACTCTGACAAAGAGGGAAATGTTTTGAAAGATGGTGAAGGAGTACCTAGCTGACCGTGGCAGTGTCCTCCATTATTCCTCTGTGCCGTACAACTATTGGGTATCCAAGCTGGACTTGGGGTGCTGGTCTGCCCTGCCACTATCATTTTGTCAGAGCGGGTTTTCGGTGCTGCCGGGAGCATAATAACTGATAGGCGCATCCGCTTGTCACCTGAAAATGCTGACTGGTGGACTATTATCAAAATGAACAGAGCGTGGATTGGCCCAGACTTCTCAGCCCCACCAGGTGACAGCAGAGGAGCATAAAGCCAATTATAATTTTTCTTTTCACAAGCCCCACTTTCCACCCAAAAAGGGTATACGGTTCATGATTTCTTCTTTTCTGTGTCCTCCTCTCATATATGTAAACAATAATCGCTCCTAATTTTTCCAGGGTGACTACGATGCCCTACCACATAATTTTTAGAGACCTACTTCGGAAATTCTCTTACATATTTATATGTATACCCCCCAATGGTAAATGTTTTTCAGTCCTTGCACTTAGTGCATAGGCTTTACAGTCTAGGAGTCCCACTCCTTACAAATGGTAAAAACAAGTTTGCTGAGGCCCTCCTCTACATGTCTTGTAGGTTGTATCGCAGTGCCTCCTTCTAATTTTTGGCAACCCTCACATATAGTGCGTAGGCTTTACTATTATACGAGTCCCACTCTTAATAAAAATTGTCTGAGGCATTCCTTTATGGGTCTTCCAAGCTGAATTGCAGTATGGCAGTCCCAACTTCTAATTTTTGGCAGCCCTTGCACTTAATGCATAGCTCTTATGAGTATAAGAGCTCCACTATCTAAAAATTTAACAGCATGTGTATGGCCCTTCTTTATGTGTATTACAGGGTCCCTCTTCCTTCTAATTTTTGCCCGTTCTTGCATTGCATAGGCTTTGTGAGGTTTTGAGTTCCTCCTTCATAAATTAAATAGGATGTGTCAGACCATGTCACACACCACATGGCCAGATGAGGTATTAAAATGTTAAAATTACATTTACCGGTGAAGGTTTTTTCACCATGAAAGCAATGAGAAAGTGCAAAAAAGCAGCAAAAACGCTATGTGGGAACATAGCCTAAGGCAGAGGTTCCCAACTCCAGTCCTCAAGGCACACCAACAGTGCATGTTTTCAGGATTTCTTTAGCATTGCATGGGTGTTGGATTCAGCACCTTTGCAGGTGATTAAATTATCACCTGTGCAATACTAAGGAAATCCTGAAAACATGCACTGTTGGTGGGCCTTGAGGACTGGAGTTGGGAACCTCTGGCCTAAGGGATGGAGGAGGCGTATTGTTTTTTTCTCTCTCTTTTTTTTTTTATTTACCTTAAAATTCATGGACCTGTCTATGCTCAGAATGCTAAACTTAATAGACGACGCCAGAAGCGACCTCAAGCAGCTCGGATTGTGGCCTCTCCACTCTTCCTCCAGACTCTGGGACCGCGATGTCCAAATTAAATGCAAAATTTACTTTCATCTGAAAACAACACCTTGGACACTGAGAACAGTCCAGATCTTTTTCTCCTTGGCCCAGGTAAGATGCTTCTGGCATTGTGTATAGGTCATGAGTGGCTTGACACAAGGAATGTGACACTTGTAGCCCATGTCCTGGATACGTCTGTGTGTGATGACTCTTGAAGCACTGACTTCAGCAGCGTCCACTCCTTGTGAATCTCCCCAAATTTTTTAATGGCTTTTTCTTAACAATCCTATCAAGGCTGCGATTATCCCGGTTGCTTGTCCACCTTTTTCTACCACACTTTTTCCTTCCACTCCCCTTTCCATTGATATGCTTGGATACAGCACTCTGTGAACAGCCAGCTTCTTTAGCAATGACCTTTTGTGGCTTACCCTCTTTGTGGAGTGTGTCAATGACTGCCTTCTGGACATCTGTCAAGTCAGCAGTCTTCCCCATGATTGTGTAGCCTACTGAACAAGACTAAGGGACCATTTTAAATGGTTAGGAAGCCTTTACAGGTGTTTTGTGGTAATTATTCTAATTTTCTGAGATAATGACTTTTGGGTTTTCATTGGTTGTAAGCCATAATCATCAACATTAACAGAAGTAAACTCTTGAAATAGATACCTCTGAGTGTAATAACTCTATATAATATATAGGAATAGATCCCTCTGTGTGTAATGACTTTATATAATATATAGGAATAGATCCCTCTGTGTGTAATGACTCTATATAATATATAGAAATAGATCACTCTGTGTGTAATGACTCTATATAATATATAGGAATAGATCCCTCTGTGTGTAATGACTCTACATAATATATAGGACTAGATCCCTCTATGTGTAATGACTATATAATATATAGAAATAGATCACTCTGTGTGTAATGACTCTATATAATATATAGGAATAGATCCCTCTGTGTGTAATGACTCTATATAATATATAGGAATAGATCCCTCTGTGTGTAATGACTCTATATAATATATAGAAATAGATCACTCTGTGTGTAATGACTCTATATAATATATAGGAATAGATCCCTCTGTGTGTAATGACTCTATATAATATATAGGACTAGATCCCTCTGTGTGTAATGACTCTATATAATATATAGGAATAGATCCCTCTGTGTGTAATGACTATATAATATATAGAAATAGATCATTCTGTTTGTAATGACTCTATATAATATATAGGAATAGATCCCTCTGTGTGTAATGACTCTATATAATATATAGGAAACCAATTCGCACAAAGAAGAATCAGAAACAAGATATAAAAGTAATAATCTTTATTAAGAAAATATTAAAAGACAAAAATGGGGTGTAATAACAAGTAAAGTGCACAAGATGGCGAACCAGAACAGCGGAGAGAAAGTGTCCGTTATACAAGGAAATGTAACGACATGCATGGAGCCTACAAGGAATATCCCCCAGTACACAGTCAATTAAGACATATAAGTCAAAGGTTAAGACCCCGTGACAGGTGAAAAAACCAAGGTGGCACAATTAAATAAGGAAAGAGTAGACCTTAGATCACTTAACTCACCGCTGGAATGGCGCCAGATCCCACCTACGCACGTTTCGGCGCAAGCCTTCGTCAGGGGGTGTGGCGTCATAACGGCAGGGTAAGCCCATAAATACAGGGTCATAGCCAATCAGATCTCGTTATTTAGCGCATGCGCTGTGCATACCAATGCAGGGTGTGGACGGAGAAGAGCGTCACCACCACGGAAGTAAAAGACCACCCCACGTGAGTCACGGCCCCACGTGGTCAGACCACGTGACACGTATGACGCAGGAGGGAGGGCCGCAGTCCACCGCGACGATAAAGATACGCCCCCCCCCGACAGCACACTGCCTGGAGACAACACATGCGCTCTAATCTGAGGTACAGAGAGTGAAGAATTCAAAGTGTACAGCTTTTCACATGTCACAGGGTAACTGTGGGCAATAATAATAATATATAGGACTGGATCTCTCTGTGTGTAATGACTCTATATAATATATAGAAATAGATCATTCTGTGTGTAATGACTCTATATAATATATAGGAATAGATCCCTCTGTGTGTAATGACTATATATAATATATAGGAATAGATCCCTCTGTGTGTAATGACTCTATATAATATATAGGAATAGATCCCTCTGTGTGTAATGACTATATAATATACAGAAATAGATCACTCTGTGTGTAATGACTCTATATAATATATAGGAATAGATCCCTCTGTGTGTAATGACTCTATATAATATATAGGACTAGATCCCTCTGTGTGTAATGACTCTATATAATATATAGGAATAGATCCCTCTGTGTGTAATGACTATATAATATATAGGACTAGATCCCTCTGTGTGTAATGACTCTATATAAAATTTAAGACTAGATCCCTCTGTGTGTAATGACTCCATATAATATATAGCAATAGATCTCTGTGTATAATGACTCTATATAATATATAGGAAAAGATCACTCTGTGTGTAATGACTCGATATAATATATACTGTAGGAATAGATCCCTCTGTGTATAATGACTCTATATAATATATGTGTTTCCCTTTTTGTATTGAATTACTGAAATAAATTATTTTTTTCATAATATTCTAATTCATTGAGATGCACTTGTACCTGATACACAGTATTGAGGTGAGTGGCTTTTGCACAAAGAAATCTAAAACAATTTACATATTAGGTCGGCATAAAAATAATGAAACCCTGGTCACAGAATAAAAGCTCATTTTTGGCTTGTGAAAGCGCTAGGGACAAGAAATCTACTGATGGAGCCCCCTGTGGATTGTATGCATAAAATATGATGTATCCAAGTCCCTCATGACCCGAACTCATCAAAAATTGAAATTTTCTTCCGTATTGTGAATGGCATTTTCCAAGCAAAACCCTCGCACAGCGGGCTTGTCATTACAATGCAGGGTCCCCGCAGAGAAAAATAATATATAATTTTATATGTCAAGAGGAAGACTCGGCGGCTCGTGATTTGCACAATGTTACGTTACACTATACGCTGATATAGTGCTCCGGCATAGAGATTTAGAGCAAGGAGACATCATTTAATCCGGTATCCAAGCAGACCCCCCAGCATGCCACAGATTAGTCACTTACAAAATATAATTATCCACCAAACCAATTTTTCACTACAGATGATATATCCCCACGTGACTGGGATTACAAAAAGCTGAAGAAGCAAGAAGCCTCGTGATTGCCATACAGGCCGATACAAGACTGAGGCAGAGAGAAGTGAGACAATGACACCCCAATATACAAGAATACAACTACTATAATACTGCCCCTATGTACAAGAATATAACTACTATAATACTGCTCCTATGTACAAGAATATAACTACTATAATACTGCTCCTATGTACAAGAATATAACTACTATAATACTGCTCCTATGTACAAGAATACAACTACTATAATACTGCCCCCTATATACATGAATATAATACCTATAATACTGCCCCTATGTACAAGAATATAACTACAATAATACTGCCTCCTATATACAGGAATATAACTACTATAATACTGCTCTTATGTACAAGAATATAACTACTATAATACTGCCTCTATGTACAAGAATATAACTACTATAATACTGCTCCTATGTACAAGAATATAACTACTATAATACTGCCCCCTATATACAAGAATATAACTACTATAATACTGCTCCTATGTACAAGAATATAACTACTATAATACTGCCCCCTATATACAAGAATATAACTACTATAATACTGCTCCTATGTACAAGAATATAACTACTATAATACTGCCCCTATATACAAGAATATAACTACTATAATACTGCCCCTATGTACAAGAATATAACTACTATAATACTGCCCCTATGTACAAGAATATAACTACTATAATACTGCCCCCTATATACAAGAATATAACTACTATACTACTGCCCCTATGTACAAGAATATAACTACTATAATACTGCCCCTATGTACAAGAATATAACTACTATAATACTGCCCCCTATGTACAAGAATATAACTACTATAATACTGCTCCTATATACAAGAATATAACTACTATAATACTATGCCTATGTACAAGAATATAACTACTATAATACTGCCCCCTATATACAAGAATATAACTACTATACTACTGCCCCTATGTACAAGAATATAACTACTATAATACTGCCCCTATGTACAAGAATATAACTACTATAATACTGCCCCCTATGTACAAGAATATAACTACTATAATACTGCTCCTATATACAAGAATATAACTACTATAATACTATGCCTATGTACAAGAATATAACTACTATAATACTGCTCCTATGTACAAAAATATAACTACTATAATACTGCCCCTATGTAGAAGAATATATCTACTATAATACTGCCCCTATATACAAGAATATAACTACTATAATACTGCCCCCTATGTACAAGAATATAACTACTATAATACTGCTCCTATATACAAGAATATAACTACTATAATACTGCCCCCTATGTACAAGAATATAGCTACTATAATACTGCCCCTATGTACAAAAATATAACTACTATAATACTGCCCCTATGTAGAAGAATATATCTACTATAATACTGCCCCTATATACAAGAATATAACTACTATAATACTGCCCCCTATGTACAAGAATATAACTACTATAATACTGCTCCTATGTACAAGACTATAACTACTATAATACTGCTCCTATGTACAAGACTATAACTACTATAATACTGCCCCCTATGTACAAGAATATAACTACTATAATATTGCTCCTATATACAAGAATATAACTACTATAATACTGCCCCCTATGTACAAAAATATAACTACTATAATACTGCCCCTATGTAGAAGAATATATCTACTATAATACTGCCCCTATATACAAGAATATAACTACTATAATACTGCCCCCTATGTACAAGAATATAACTACTATAATACTGCTCCTATGTACAAGAATATAACTACTATAATACTGCTCCTATGTACAAGAATATAACTATTATAATACTGCTCTTATGTACAAGAATATAAGTACTATAATACTGCTCCTATGTACAAGAATATAAGTACTATAATACTGCTCCTATGTTCAAGAATATAACTATTATAATACTGCTCCTATGTACAAGAATATAAGTACTATAATACTGCTCTTATATACAAGAATATAACTACTATAATACTACGCCTATGTACAAGAATATAACTACTATAATACTGCTCCTATATACAAGAATATAACTACTATAATACTACGCCTATGTACAAGAATATAACTACTATAAGGCTGGGGCCACACGGGCACTACTGCGATCCACTTGCATGAGACTCGGCTCGTGCTGGCAGTACAGCAGAGCCGAGTGTCATGCCTGTGTCCTTGCAACTGAGGTCCGTTCGTGCGAGCAGACCTCAGCTGCGGGGGGCGGGCCGGCACTCAGGAGAGGAGGGAGGGATTTCTCTCCCTCTCTATTGTGTAGCCGGCTATTGCCATTCTCGCACTGCACTAGCAGTACACCGGTGTACCGCGAGTGCAGTGCGATTTTTCTCTCGCCCCATTCACTTGAATGGGTGCGAGAGAAAGAGACTCAGCTTACAATCGCAGCATGCTGCGATTGTTTTCTCAGTCCGATTAGGGCTGAGAAAATAATCGCTCATGTGTGCTGACACACAGGCTAGAATTGGTCCGAGGGGAATGCGATGTTTTATTGCACTCCACTCGCACCGATTTTCTCGCCGTGTGGCTTAGCCCTAATACTGCTCCTATGTACAAGAATATAGCTACTATAATACTGCTCCTATGTAGAAGAATATAACTACTATAATACTTCTCCTATGTACAAGAATATAACTACTATAATACTGCTCCTATGTACAAGAATATACCTACTATAATACTGCCCCTATGTACAAGAATATAACTACTATAATACTGCTCCTATGTACAAGAATATAGCTACTATAATACTGCTCCTATGTAGAAGAATATAACTACTATAATACTTCTCCTATGTACAAGAATATAACTACTATAATACTGCTCCTATGTACAAGAATATACCTACTATAATACTGCCCCTATGTACAAGAATATAACTACTATAATACTGCTCCTATGTACAAGCATATAACTACTATAATACTGCTCCTATGTACAAGAATATAACTACTATAATACTTCTCCTATGTACAAGAATATAACTACTATAATACTGCTCCTATGTACAAGAATATACCTACTATAATACTGCCCCTATGTACAAGAATATAACTACTATAATACTGCTCCTATGTACAAGAAGATAACTGCTATAATACTGCTCCCAAGCTGTGAGGTTGTGTGTGAGCAGTTCTCCTGATGTCTGGAGCAAGCCCAGGGCGGGGCCCCCCTGGGCGGGGAAGCTCCCCAGGCAAGGCCCAGGCTTCCCGGCCTACACTGGGACACGGCTCCCAGGCCTCTTCTATTGGGAATACCACCCCCAGAGTCGCTGTGAGACCTGTGACTATAGCACAAAGCTCCAGCAAGAAAGGAGAAAGTAAGGAATCGGTGTGTCATGTTTTGGGAGGAAAACCAACTCCAAGTGCAGCAAAGAAGCCAGAAGTGTGTAAAGAAAAGCAGAAAAGTGTGCAGTGTTGTGATTCCTGCAGAGAAGCCCCGGTCAGTGCACAGCTCCAGCCCGCAGCTCAGCCTCCATCACCATCAGGTGTGCAGCTCAGCTCTCCAGCCCGCAGACAGAGGACATCTTTGGAGTAGCAGACCCTGCAAGAGAATCTCCAGCAGCAGCATGTGGTGTCCGGCGTGGCGAGCTCAGGCCGCTCAAGGTCGCAGTCCGGTGCCAGCGGTAAGCAAGTCCCAGTGCCTGGGTCCAGCAAGGCCACCATGCAGACATCTGTGGTGGAGGCCTCTGACAAGCCTGTGTTCAAAGTCCCTGCACCTGTGGCCAAGCCTGAAGCTGTGGAGACGGGGCGTGTGCCCGAGCTGCAGCTGGCGGAGGAGATACCCGGACTGGTAAGGAAGATGGGTGAGTTACAGACACATAAACAAATGCTGCGAAGTGAAATAGACTGTATTTACCACCTGAAGACTAGTAACTCTGATAATATTGCCACGTATGACATGAGGCTGAATACGCTGGGTGTGGAGCTGGCCGGGGTGGTACAAGACATGGACTGTTGTTTGGAGGCGATGGGGCCCCTGAAGACCAGTCACCCTGATAATAATGCCACGTATGACATGAGGCTGAATGCGCTGGGCGTGGAGCTGGCCGGGGTGGTACAGGACATGGACTGTTGTCTGGAGGCGATGGGGCCCCTGATGGAGACCTACGTGAATTGGGAGCGGTTTGCCTCCTATACACAAGACTGTGCTGTGGAGACCAGGATCCCCCACATAAAGTCAGAGACTGTTCAGGACGAGACCCCGCAGCAGCAGGCACGGCCGGTGGTACAGGCTGCACGCTTCTGCTTCCAGGAGGGAGCACCACTGCAGCAGCAGGGACAGCCTGTAGAGTCTGAACAGGAGCATACGCCTCAGACTCCTGCAGAGGCACCACAAGTCTCAGCATGCTCCTCACAGGAGCAGGACAGTATGTCTGAGACTGATTGTGCTGATGAGGCCGGTGAACAGCCTGGGGATAGTGTCGTTGTGCCTGTGGGGTCGGGGGCTGGAGGGGATTCACAATCTGTGATGGACGTTGCACTGTCTGATAATGATGCTGCTCATGTTAATGTACATGACATATGTGACTTTCCCCCTTTACCATCTGATCCACAAGGTGTGACAGCCCCCCCTGCTGCAGATCCTCTCCCTGTCAGTCAGCCCAGTGTGACCCAGCAGGTGCCCCCCAGGAACGCCTGGAGCCGTGGCGCCCCATCCTTCACCTCTAGTGCCAGATATACCGGCCAGACATTTAAACGTATAAATGTAGTGCGTTTTAAGTACATGGGTGCCAAGGAGGATCTGCCGCAGCGCAGATATGTGGTGAGGGAGCTGCTGTGCCGCCAGATGGGGTTTGTGGTACATGAGATACTGGCGGTTTCTAATCTGCAGGACAGGCAGGGCTATGAGGTCAGTTTCAAGCTTGTTGGTGATCTGGACAGATCCTGGGCCAATTACCCCAAGTTCAGGGACACCGAGGGCTGGAATAAGTTCTTGTTGATTCCCATTTCCAGGCCAGATACTGTTACAGTAAATGTCACCTTCTGGAATGAGGCTGTTCCCCCACAGGACATCGAGGTGTGGCTCAGGAGACATTGTGACCTCGTCTCTGATCTCACCAAGGTCAGAGATGAAGATGGTATCTGGACAATGGGGTGGAAGGTCATGGTGAAGCTGAGGCAATACAACAACATTACTGCCCATCTACCCAACTCCTTCTTCATTGGGAGGGAGAAGGGGAGATGTTACTATCCCGGGCAGCCCAGAAAATGCTTCAAATGTGGTGGAAAGGGTCATCTGGCTAATGCCTGTACCGTGGTGAAGTGCAGCCTGTGTGGGGAAACTGGCCATGTCGCTGCAGATTGTCGGGACGTCCGGTGCAACCTCTGTGGTAAGATGGGCCATCCTGACAGGGACTGTCCAGACGCCTGGCACAACATCTGCAGAGAGTTACCGGATGAGGATGTGATGGCAGGGGCTGAGGCTCAGGAGGTAGTTGAGCTGGTGGCAGAGGCTCAGGAGGAGGAGGATGTAATGTCAGGAGGGATATCGACCAACTCAGATGCCCACCAGGAGTCCACCCATGTGACACCAGAGCAGCAGGGTACAAAGGGGAACATGGAGGTTGTCCCTCAAGTCCAGCAGCCTCAGGTAGACCCCTCTTCAGCATCACTCTTTGTATCTGAGGACTGGAGCGTTAAGCACAATAAGAGGAAGAAAAAAAACGCGTCCTCTCGTAAACCTGAGGAAGAATATGACTCTGGTCAGAGTGCTAGCAAAAAAGTCTTGGGTTCTGCAGAAGCAATGGTAGTGTCCGGCAGGTATGGGGTGTTATCAGAATCTAATTGTGAAGAATATGAGAACGAGTTGAGGAAAATTGATGCTGAATATGACAGGGACGTAGAGGACCATCCCCCGCCGAAAAGGAAACCCTTATCTGTAGACCCTCAGGTAGAGACTGACATGGACACCAGTGGTGGACAGAACATCTTTGATTCATGATGATGGCTGTTACTCTGCTCCTTTTATACTGTGTTGTGATGGCCGGGTTCTCATTAACAATAACCTCGAGTAATGTGAATAGTATTAAGGTGAGGAGGACGAGACATACGGTATATGAACATCTCAGATACCTGGGCACTGATGTCATCTTCCTGCAGGAGACGCGACTGACATCTCTGGGGCTTATGAGGGAGGCTGAGAGGGAATGGCGGTCCGGTCCATCATTCTGGTCACTGGCTGTGGAGCCTTACGCTGGGGTCGCTGTCCTGTTTAGCACCAATGACGTGGCTGTACATAGGATGACGGAGGTGGTCATGGGGAGATGTCTGGTTCTGGAAGTCACTATCCATGGTAGGCGACTCCGGCTTATTAACATCTATGGGCCACAGACGGTGACTGACAGGATCCAGCTTTATAATGACGTCAAGCCTTACCTCTTCACTTCTCTTCCAGTGGTGATGGCAGGGGACTTTAATGCGATAATGACATCAGGTGACAGTTCCTCAGGCAGGACAGTGACCAGGGATGGTAAGGTCCTACAGAACATCATAACGCAGGCAGGAATGACTGACACTTTCACACAGGGAGGTCGGCAGCCTAAGTTCACATATTCTTGTTCTAACAGAAGCAGTAGGATAGATTTTGTGTTTGTGAGTCCTACTGAGGCTGTCGGCGCCCTGAGTGAGAAGGTCGTCCCTTACTCTGATCACCTCGCTTTGTGCTTATGCCTAGGGGGTCTCTATCCGTCCGGACATTGGTAGAGGGTTGTGGAGGCTTAATTCCAGTCTCCTGGATGATGTTTATGTCCAGAGCCGTATCCACTCCCTTATGGAGCTTCATCTAGACAGGGCTGACTTCTATGACAACATGACTGACTGGTGGGAGGACGTCAAGGAGGATATCAGATCCCTCTTGCAGAGACTGTCAGTTAATAAAGGGAGGAATAAGTACAGCCAGTACCTAAAGGCCCCGTCACACTAAGCAACATCGCTGCTAACGAACAACTTTTGTGACGTTGCTAGCGATGTTGCTGTGTGTGACATCCAGCAACAACCTGGCCCCTGCTGTGAGGTCGTTGGTTGTTGCTGAATGTCCTGGGCCATTTTTTAGTTGTTGCTGTCCCGCTGTGAAGCACAGATCGCTGTGTGTGACAGCGAGAAAGCAACAACTAAATGTGCAGGCAGCAGGAGCCGGCTTCTGCGGAGGCTGGTAACCAATGTAAACATCGGGTAACCAAGAAGCCCTGTCCTTGGTTACCCGATATTTACCTTTGATACCAGCCTCCGCTGCTCTCACTGTCAGTGCCGGCTCCTGCTCTGTGCACATGTAGCTACAGCACACATCGGGAAATCAACCCCATGTGTGCTGTAACTAGGAGAGCAGGGAGCCAGCGCTAAGCAGTGTGCGCTGCTCCCTGCTCTGTGCACATGTAGCTGCAGCACACATCCTGTAATTAACCTGATGTGTGCTGTAACTAGGAGAGCAGGGAGCCAGCGCTCAGTGTGCGCTGCTCCCTGCTCTCTGCACGTGTAGCTCCGTGCGGTGGTAACCAAGGTAAATATCGGGTTGGTTACCCGATATTTAGCTTAGTTACCAAGCGCAGCATCTTCCACGCTGCGCTGGGGGCTGGTCACTGGTTGCTGGTGAGCTCACCAGCAACTTGTGTAGCCACGCTCCAGCGATCCCTGCCAGGTCAGGTTGCTGGTGGGATCGCTGGAGCGTTGCAGTGTGACATCTCACCAGCAACCTCCTAGCAACTTACCAGCGATCCCTATCGTTGTTGGGATCGCTGGTAAGTTGCTTAGTGTGACTGGACCTTAAGACTGCGTAAAGAATTGGAGTCATTGTATTCGGCGGGTGGGGATGACAGAGTAAGGATTAACCGGCTGAAATCTGAGATAAGGCAGTATCAGTACAGTAGGTACACCTCCCTGGTTCTTGAGCGAGATTATGGGTCCTTAGGGGCCCCTGATCCGTTTGAGATTTGCAGGGAAAGGGTGGCCAAGAAAATGGTCACAGGTCTCACTGATTCCCAGGGTGTATTGCAGGATTCACGGGAGGGGATCCTGGGGGTGGTGAGATCTTACTATGCTGACTTGTTTCAGAGGAAGGTTTTGGATAGAAATAAGATGGCTCAATTCTTAGAGGCAACTCCAGTGCCTGATACTAATGATCTGGACTTTTCTCCTTTGACAGCGGAATTTACGGTGGAGGAAGTTAAGGAGGCTATTGATAAATTATGTCTGAAGAAGGCACCAGGTCTAGATGGTATTACAGCAGAGTTTTATAAGAAATTTAGAGACCTCCTGGCTCCAATCCTTGTGGATGTGTATAGAAATTGCTTAGACAATCACCTGATGCCTCCATCCATGAGAGTCTCCTCGTTAATTCTGCTGTCTAAAGGTAAAGAGCCGAGCGACATCAGGAACTGGAGGCCGATTGCCCTCCTGAATGTGGACAGGAAGATTCTGGCAAAGATCCTCTTTTCTAGATTAGTTTGTTTGTCTCCGGCACTGTTGGCAGGCTCTCAGTTTGGCACAGTAAAAGGGCGGAACATCTCTGGAGCAGTCATCTCGATACGGGAGATGTTTGAGAGATGTAAAGCTCTGCGGTGTGGGAGATATGTTGTGAGTCTGGACCAGGCTAAAGCCTTTGACAGGGTTGATCATGACTATCTGTGGGCGACTTTGTCAAAGTACGGTATCCCAGGAAAATTTGTAGATTGGCTGAAGACGCTGTACAGAGGGGCGTCGAGCTTTCCTCTGATTAATGGTTGGCAGGGTGACACTTTTGGAGTTGAGGCAGGGGTGAGACAGGGCTGCCCATTGAGTCCACTCCTGTATGTTTTTGCCCTAGACCCGTTTCTGAGGTCACTGCAGGAGTGCGATTTTCAGGGGGTGTCGGTCCCCCACTGCTTGCCTCTGAATGTTGTTGCCTATGCGGATGATGTGACGTTGGTGATCTCCAATCCTCATGAGGTGCAGATGTTATCTGCGTCCATCAGAAGCTACTCAGAGGCCTCCGGGTCTCTGGTCAACCTTGAGAAGAGTCAAGCTCTGTGGACATTAGACACTGATCCCGGCTTTGATCTGCCGCAGTTTGCCAATGCCTCCACCCATATTAAGATCCTAGGGGTTAAATTCGGGAGGGATGATAATGCCAGGCTAAATTGGGAGGAGAAATTGGAAACCGGAAATGTGAAGGTTCAGCGATGGAAGAACTGGAGGCTGACCTACAGAGAAAGGGTCACTATGTTGAAGACTTACCTGGTCCCCGTGTTTTTGTATGTCTCTGTCATTTTCCCTTTGCCAGAGCCTTTCTCAGCGAGGCTCTTCAGCCTGTTCTTCCAGCTCTTGTGGGGGAATAGGCTGAACCTAATAAAGAGGGGAGTAACGTACTTACAGCGGAGAGAGGGGGGGTTGGATATGTTGAATCCAAGGGTTTTCTTTGACTCTTTGTTTCTGAAGGTGAATTTTGGGAACATGGACTCAAACAGTAGCTCCCTGTGGGTGAATAGTATCAGGTACTGGATATTGCCTTTTGCAGAGTCTTGGGTGCGAGGCGGCAGTCTCAAGAGGAGGAGATGGACGGGTGACCACCTCCCCCAGTATCTGGACTATGGTCTGAAGTGTGTCAGGAAGTGGGGACTGCAGAGGTCTTACATTGAGAACAACACCTGTATGCTCGGATATGTGGGACTTTCTTTCATTCTCCACTGGCCCTGAGGGACTGTGTCACGACCACCCTTCAGGACAGTCTCAGGTTCCTAAACCGGAGACGACTTCCTTCCAAACTGTTCGATATTACTTGGCTTTCGCTCCATAGTCGGCTCTTTGTCAGGGGGAATCTGAAGTTTCTGAGCGTCTCTGATCGGACCTGTCCCCTTGGTTGTCGGCAGGAGGAGACTATGGATCACTTTATATGTGATTGCTGGGGAGGAAGGAAGATCCGGGAGGAAGTGTCCGATCGTCTCCAAATCCCCAGACTGCGGACCCTAAAGTATCCTGACATAGTGTACGGTGTCCCCTCTAATGTCAGTAATATCAACAGAGAGACCATGTACATCATAATTAGTGTCATCAAATACTACCACTGGCACATGAGGACCCGGGTATCACTGCACAATGAGCCATTTGATCACACCGCCGCGGCCGATCAGGTTATGTCGGAGCTCCGGTGGATAAAAGCCATAGAAATTGGAAGGAGTCAGAGGAACGCCACATTATGGAGGAATGTGAGGTTCAGTTAGGAGATATGTTAGCTTTTTGGTTTTTTTTTTTGTTTTGTTTTTTTTCTTCTCTCTCCGCCAAGGGTGGACTTTTTCATTCATGTATGTAATGTGATTATTTAGTGCTTCTGTATATGTGACTGCAGAATGCAGTGATTTGTATTTTGTTGTTTAGGCAATTTTGTGTTTTTATAATTGTATTTGTTTGTTTTTATAATAAAAATTGCCCCTATGTACAAGAATACAACTACTATAATACTGCTCCTATGTACAAGAATATAACTACTATAATACTGCTCCTATGTACAAGAATATAACTACTATAATATTGCCCCCTATGTACAGGAATATAACTACTATAATACTGCCCCCTATGTACAGGAGTAAAATTACCATGCTTGGGTGCTCAGACATTGATCTTCTGCCTAAACCAGACTGAAAGACCCCCGGGGACATGTTCTTAGAGCTGGATACCAAGTTGCCATCAATAACAAAAGTGGGTGACAAAGTGAGGGGTGGGACATGTTTTGCCTCTGTGTTTAGATACAATGATGGAAAATAACCAATAAACCCCAGAACTGATAGCCGCTGTCTGGCATTGTGCTGCACTCTGTGCTGTAGGTGCAGTGCCGCCAGCTGCTGTGCTGTAGGTGCAGTGCCGCCAGCTGCTGTGCTGTAGGTGCAGTGCCGCCAGCTGCTGTGCGCAGCCTCCTATGGACATTCTTCCACTGCCGTTCCTGTCTAATCTCCACCAGCTGCTAATAATGATACCACAGTAAACCTTTTATTAACATAAAATCTTAATAATTTCATGTACGGAACAGGCGGGAGGAAAACCGGAGCTCAAATCCCAAATCTTACCCAGCTGCCTATTAATTAAAGCCGAGGACAACTGTACGGAGATTCCACTCTCCGCTCCTGCAAAAATCACAATTAGAAATGTTAGAAAATTACACACAAAATTATATCAAAG
Source organism: Anomaloglossus baeobatrachus (assembly GCF_048569485.1). Classification (NCBI taxonomy): domain Eukaryota; kingdom Metazoa; phylum Chordata; class Amphibia; order Anura; family Aromobatidae; genus Anomaloglossus; species Anomaloglossus baeobatrachus. Next base: position 31,178,594 of record NC_134355.1, on the reverse strand, counting down.
AAAAGGCTCATATTATACCAGTATGGTCCATGCAATATATAACTTATACCAGCTGTATATACAATTGAAACCAGATGTTTCCCTCCTCTCTCTATACAGACACATCTGCAGGTTTTTCCCTCCGCTCTCTATAAAGACACATCTGCAGGTTTTTCCTTCCACTCTCTATACAGACACATCTGCAGGTTTTTCCCTCCGCTCTCTATACAGACACATCTGCAGGTTTTTCCCTCCGCTCTCTATACAGACACATCTGCAGGTTTTGTCCTCCACTCTCTATACAGACACATCTGCAGATTTTTCCCTCCACTCTTTATACAAACACATCTGCAGGTTTTTTTCCCTCCGCTCTCTATACAGACACATCTGCAGGTTTTTCTCTCCACTCTCTATAAAGACACATCTGCAGGTTTTTCCTTCCACTCTCTGTACAGACACATCTGCAGGTTTTTCCCTCCGCTCTCTATACAGACACATCTGCAGGTTTTGTCCTCCACTCTCTATACAGACACATCTGCAGGTTTTTTGCTCCACTCTCTATACAGACACATCTTCAGGTTTTTCCCTCCGCTCTCTATAAAGACACATCTGCAGGTTTTTCCCTCCGTTCTCTATAAACACACATCTGCAGATTTTTCCCTCCACTCTCTATACAGACACATCTGCAGGTTTTTTCCCTCCGCTCTCTATTCAGACACATCTGCAGGTTTTTCCCTCCGCTCTCTATAAAGACACATCTGCAGGTTTTTCCTTCCACTCTCTATACAGACACATCTGCAGGTTTTTCCCTCCGCTCTCTATACAGACACATCTGCAGGTTTTTCCCTCCGCTCTCTATACAGACACATCTGCAGGTTTTTCCCTCCGCTCTCTATACAGACACATCTGCAGGTTTTTCCCTCCGCTCTCTATACAGACACATCTGCAGGTTTTGTCCTCCGCTCTCTATACAGACACATCTGCAGGTTTTTTGCTCCGCTCTCTATACAGACACATCTGCAGGTTTTTCCCTCCGTTCTCTATAAACACACATCTGCAGATTTTTCCCTCCACTCTCTATACAGATGTGACGCCTCTGCAGCCTCAGGCGCCACGGGGTACTGCACCTCACCTGAGATGCAATATTCATCGTGGATACGGAGGAGGTAACAACCACACTCAACCAACACATAACAGGGGAGTTCTGTCACTGGGACCGGGCTAGGGTAGGAGCTGGGGTGGCCATCACGAGGTATGTGAAAGTTTGATCAGAAAGGAAAATGGTTATTGCCTAAAAGTGAATGTTTTATGTCGATGTTTTATGCATTTACAGTGTCAACCGGTTCCATGTGACAAATGTGAAATGTGTAATGTTTGTAACGTTTAAGAGTCTGTACCTCCTATAATGTGAAGAAAATTTTGCAGTTCCACTGTATCGCTTGTTTACAGCCCACAGACGTGCTGTGATTCGCTGTGGGGGTGTGTGGTGCCCCTGCGGTCTCAGGCGTCACAGGGTACTGCACCTCACCCAAGGTGCAGTATTCATTGTGGATACGGAGAAAGTCGTCACCGATAACAACCACAACCACACTCAACCAACATATAACACGGGAGTTCTGTCACTGGGACCGGGCTAGGGTAGTTGCCGGGGTGGCCATCACAAGGTATGGGACCTCATGCCCACTAGTTCAGGGACCCGGCAGGTGGAGCACTAACACAGGTTAGGTAAGGAGCCATCTCACACACATCAGGCAGTTAGCACCGGACAGTGTCCGAGGTAGTTCGGACTCCGGAACAGACAAGCAAACAAAGACACGGAAAGTTCGAGGCCCGTGGTCTGGAGCCGTAGGCTCGACCCTGGTTCTTAGGAAAGAAGGGGGATCCCAGGGTTCACGGGGCGTGCAGAAGGCAGCCGTGATCCGCTCCACGGCCTAGGAGCTGGAGTGGAGGGAAACCATTGAAAGGCGATGCACAGAAGGAAACACCGGCCATTACCTCCGAAGTATCCGGGATTGGCTGAAGCCCATCACAGCGTAGCCCGGTGCTCCAACGGCAGTGTGTGACCAGTAACTAAAGAACTAGAACTGTTCCGCCTGTGTCGTCCAGTTACTGACAGTGCCCTCCCCATCACGCCACTGTGCCATCAGCGCCTGAAAGACTACTACCACCACCATCCTCCCTGGTACCATAGCTCTGCCTGTGGAGAGCTTAACCATCCGAGCTGTGTTCTCATCCGCCCCAGCAGAGAAGTCCCGCAGTGGCGGCTAATATTGGCCGCACACCATAGGTGGCGTCACGAACAACTACCCCCATCATCCCCATCCCCAGTCTTTTATTGACACCCAGGGTCACGGAACTGAGCAAGGCCACCGCAGCATCACAGGAGAAGCACCGCAGCCCGGTGACGAGTAACCCCCGACCCCGTGGGCGCGTCACAGACACATCTGCAGGTTTTTCCCTCCGCTCTCTATACAGACACATCTGCAGGTTTTTCCCTCCGCTCTCTATACAGACACATCTGCAGGTTTTTCCCTCTGCTCTCTATAAAGACACATCTGCAGAAAAACCTGCAGATGTGTCTTTATAGAGAGTGGAGGGAAAAACCTGCAGATGTGTCTATATAGAGAGCGGAGGGAAACTTCTGGTTAGAACTGTATATGATTATATACATCAAATTCCCAGGTTATACCAGCTTTACATATGCACCGTGTGCAGAATTATTAGGCAAATGAGTATTTTGATCCCATGATACTTGTTATACATGTCGTCCTACTCCAAGCTGTATAGGCTTGAGAGCCAACTACCAATTAAGTAAACCAGGTGATGTGCATCTCTGTAATGAGGAGGGGTGCGGTGTAATGACATCAACACCCTATATAAGGGGTGCTTAGTTATTAGGCAACTTCCTTTTGTGACGCCCTGGCAAAACCAGGGTGCCACAGAGCCTGCAGAGTGCAGACATCCAGCAAAGTGCAGGCCAATCTCCTCCCTGGTAACCTGATCCCACACCAGTGCAGCAGGACAGACACCCCCCCCCCCCCAGTGTAAGAGCTAAACAGAGCAGCGGAGGAGGGGCTGGAGCAGAGTGAGTTTGGAGTGTGAAGAGAGCAGACCAGGAGAGATAGCTCCTGGCTGCTATAAGGAAGGGAAGTGTGAGGAAGGGGCTCGAGGTGGCCGGGGCAGGGTAGTGGCCCTCCGGCATCCAGTGGTGACCCGGATCACTGCAGGGGGAGTGGGCTCCCCGTTCCCGACTGAGGAAGGAGAAAGAAGCGTCTGGCTGCAAAACAAGACCAGGATACTGCTGTACTGTGTGTGGGACCCCCAAACACCCTCCGCACCGAAGGCTGCAGACACCGGCAATTTCTGGTTAATTCCTGACTCTGTGTGAATTTCCTTGAAAAGCGAACTGTGAGTAACAACATCCCCCGGTCCAAGCGGGCGCACAGCTCTCAGACGGTCTTCATCTCCTCCCTGCACCACCTCATCGGGGTCCCGGGACACCAACACCCTACACGTGGAGGGAAATCACCACCTTGCTGCCCACCACCATCCCCGGGATCCATTAACCGGCAACGGCGGTGCTCCGTTACCTCACCGCACACAACGGGTGGTGTCACGGACAATCTCCCTTACATAATCCCCTTCTTACTGTGGAGCCTGAGATCACATATCGTGTCACGCCACCGTGATACCCACAGAAGTGACCCCGTGGCCCGGATCTGAGTACCCCTTATCCCCGGGCGACACACTTTCCTTTGGCAAAATGGGTCAGAAGAGAGATTTGATGGGCTCTGAAAAGTCCAAAATTCTGAGATGACTTGCAGAGGGACGCAGCAGTCTTGAAATTGCCAAACTTTTGAAGCGTGATCACCGAACAATCAAGCGTTTCATGGCAAATAGCCAACAGGGTCACAAGAAGCGTGCTGGGCAAAAAAGGCGCAAAATAACTGCCCATGATTTGAGGAAAATCAAGCGTGAAGCTGCAAGATGCCATTTGCCATCAGTTTGGCCATATTTCAGAGCTGCAACGTTACTGGAGTATCAAAAAGCACAAGGTGTGCCATACTCAGGGACATGGCCAAGGTAAGGAATGCTGAAAACCACCACCTCTGAACAAGAAACAGAAGATAAAACCTCAAGACTGGGCCAAGAAATATCTTAAGACTGATTTTTCAAAGGTTTTATGGACTGATGAAATGAGAGTGACTCTTGATGGGTCAGAGGCTGGATCATTAAAGGGCAGAGAGCTCCACTCCAACTCAGACGCCAGCAAGGTGGAGGTGGGGTACTGGTATGGGCTGGGATCATCAAAGATGAACTTGTGGAACCTTTTCGGGTTGAGGATGGAGTGAAGCTCAACTCCCAGACCTACTGCCAGTTTCTGGAAGACAACTTCCTCAAGCAGTGGTGCAGGAAGAAGTCGGTATCGCTCAAGAAAAACATGATTTTCATGCAGGACAATGCTCCATCACATGCATCCAACTACTCCATAGCGTGGCTGGCCAGTAAAGGTCTAAAAGATGAAAAAATAATGACATGGCCCCCTTGTTCACCTGATCTGAACCCCATAGAGAACCTGTGGTCCCTCATAAAATGTGAGATCTACAGGGAGGGAAAACAGTCCACCTCTCGGAACAGTGTCTGGAGGCTGTGGTGGCTGCTGCACGCAATGTTGATCGTAAACAGATCAAGCAATGACAGAATCTATGGATGGTCGGCTACTGAGTATCATCAGAAAGAAAGGGGGCTATATTGGTCACTCATTTTTTTTGGCTTTGTTTTTGCATGTCAGAAATGTTGATTTCTAAATTTTGTGCAGTTATATTGGTTTACCTGGTGAAGATAAGCAAGTGAGATGGGAATAGATTTGGTTTTTATTAAGTTGCCTAATAATTCTGCACAGTAATAGTTACCTGCACAAACAGATATCCTCCTAAGATGGCCAAATCTGAAAAAAACCCACTACAACTTCCAAAAATATTAAGCTTTGATATTTATGAGTCTTTTGGGTTGATTGAGAACATAGTTGTTGTTCAATAATAAAAAAAATCCTCTAAAATACAATTTGCCTAATAATTCTGCACACGGTGTATAATTAAACACAGCAGATACCCAGGTTATACCAGCTGTACACATATACATCACATACCCAGGTTATACCAGCTGTACACATATACATCACATACCCAGGTTATACCAGCTGTACACATATACATCACATACCCAGGTTATACCAGCTGTACACATATACATCACATACCCAGGTTATACCAGCCTGTCACAGATGAAGTTGTTATGTGTCTCCAGTCCATCCGCATGTTGTTCTGCGCTGGTCTCTATGATCGGCCTACATGAGCAGACTTGAATACATGGATATATTATGGTTTTCTAACGTGTGGATGAGTTTTACCCTTTGCACGCGCTCGGTTGGTATTTGTCAGAGACATTGACCTTTTACAGAATTCTTATGTGTTTCAGAAGTAACAACAACGCAGGTAAAATATCGATAATTTCTCACACTGGACGTTACAGATGCATCCGCCGCCGGTCTCTGGGACCTCAGGAGCAGCTTCATCCTTTCTTCTCTGTCCGGAGGATTATGGTTTCTGACAGATCTAACAAGAGGAATTGATAAATTGAAAATTTACCGCAATATACTATCAATTGTTTTATATGCAAAATGTCCAAAAATTATCAATATGTAACCAATAAATAAAACAGGACTTGATGCTTCATTCTGATAATTTATAGCATTGCATCGGAGTTGACTGCATCCACAACCCCTCGCCATGGAGTGGGGACAGCTTCTGTGCCACCACCATCAATGAGACGTAATAGCAATTAGTAGAAATCCTCCACTTGCCACGAGGTACTATTATGTAATAGGGTGCAAAGAGGTTTTAAGGGTATCTATAGGGACACAAGTTATGACATATCTCCATGCTCAGCCATAATTTGCTGAAAGGTTGGGGGTCCTAACTTTTGAATGGAGGCTGCATGGAGAGTGACAGCTATTGTGGGACAGCAGCTAATCCCTTTCACTGAAAAGAACTAAAGAGCATGTGTGGCACTCCTGAGGCTTCAGTGGCACTCCTGAGGCTTCAGTCGCCACAGAGTCGCACCTCTCTTAAAGTATTCATTTTGGGTAAGGCAGGGGTTAATCACCGGTGTTTCCACATTCCATCTTACATACAGCTTAGGAGCCTTTCACTAGGGGTTGGGCTAGGGTAGACAGGGGGTGGCCATCACGAAGCATGGGACTTTCCCGGTCACTAGGACAACCACCTGGGGGGCGGGCACCACTTGGGGTTAAAGTAGGAGCAACTCTTTCACAACTTCTGTCAAGTCGGGACTTCAGTTCTGGCAACACGGCACCACTCTTTCTTCTTCTATTTCTTCACGGAGCCTGAGGCTTGGAGCGGGAAGCTTGGCCCGGGTTCCTCATTTCCACAGGGGCAACCCTTAAGAAAGGACATTTCCAAATACTGGCTATCTCCAACTTATCCGTGATCAGCTGGGGCCCATCACGGTTTTGACCGGCATCTTCCGGGTAAACCAGGACTGTGAGTAAAGACACCTTGAACCCACAGAGACTGTGTCCGCTTTTCCTTGCCAGCGCCCCGCGCTTCGGCGCCCGCCATCATTACAATCCTCATCATCCTCCCCGGGGCCCGCTCCACCTGTGGGGAGCAGAAACATCTTAGCTGGTAATAACCATCTGCCCCAGAGGACAGCGACAGCAGCAGCAGCTATTCTTTGGTCATGTACCGCAGGTTGCATCACGAGACAAATCCTCCACCATCATCACCCTTCCCCCCTTCTTTTGTGTACACTTCGAGGCCACGAAACCGGACAAGGGCCACCCGTGACAACCCCAGACCCGACATCACCGAGCCCGGCGACGAGTAAATTTAACCCCTTGACCTGTGGGTGCTACAGATGCAGTCCATTCATTATAGTGATCATTGGGGGTTCCAATGGTTGGACCATTACAAAGGATCAGTAATTAGATCAAAAGTATCTAGTTTTGACTCTTATTTTAACTTCTATATGGTTCCAGATATATGGGCCTTATTATTTAGTAAATTTTTTATGGTCTTTACCAAGGGGTGTGGATCACAGGATCCTCGGGGGCGTGTCATTAGGCTACTCTGCAGTGTCATCCTGTTAGCAACGCCCCCTTGTAAAGAACATAAAAATTGACACTAAATAGAAAGGCCCATATCTTTTCAACCGTATGGCGGATTTTAAAAGAACTAACACCAGGATACTCAAAGGAGCAGAGGGAACAACAGTAGAGAAAACACTGAACACTTTTGACAGGTCCATTTTAAAGATGGACAACATAAAAAAAATTAACAGTGTTGTTTTATTACAATCCAAGTGCTTCTGGATTGCTTCACTTTTGACAATCTCTATTTGTTAGAAATATTCCTGGACACTAAACTGATAACAAAGTGTCTCCAGTAATCAGCAATGAAGGGTTGAATCTTGGAATTAAGTGTTCATTTTGCCTGCAGCTCCTCCACAGGACAAATGAGGCATTACACAGTGAATATTCAAGTTAGTGGATTGTCTGTGTAATGTAAGACAGATCCTCCAATGCAAGAGCTGCTCCTTATATCCACTCTCCACTTTGCCGGGAGTATTAAGATCCTAAAAATAATGTTTTTAATACTAGTCAAGCCATGTACTGAGATAGTATGGAAGAAAATAATAAAAAAAAATTAGAAACTAATTAGAAACATTATTGGCTAACTAGAAAAATTAGCCAATAATGCTTCCCCAATGATATCCAACATGATGAATTCTGACCTCCATGTTCTTCTAGCATTCATTACATGACTGCATGTATGGAGGCATTTGGTCACAATGGTGGTCATTTTTGGATGACCCTTGATTATTGTCAGCCTTCGGGTTCCCATCTGACTGAGTAAACTTCAGTAGGGAAGATGTCAGTGCACGTGAAGGCCTCTATACATATGATATCCAACATGATGAATTCTGACCTCGATATTCTTCTAGCATACATTACATGACTGCATGTACGGAGGCATTTGGTCACAATGGTTGGCACTTTTGGAAGAACTTTGATTATTTTGAGCCTCCTTGTTCATGTTTGACTGAGTAAACTTCAGTAGGGGATATGTGAGTACACGTGAAGGCGTCTATACATATGATATCCAACTTGATCAATTCTGACCTCCATGTTCTTCTAGCATGCATTACATGACTGCATGTACAGAGGCATTTGGTCACATTGGTGGTCATTTTTGGATGACCCTTGATTATTGTCAGCCTGTGGGTTACCATCTGACTGAGTAAACTTCAGTAGGGAAGATGTGAGTGCACGTGAATCCCTCTATATATATGATATCCAACTTCATGAATTCTGACCTCCAAGTTCTTCTAGCATACATTACATGACTAAATGCATTGAGGCATTTGATCACAATGGTGGTCACTTTTGGAAGACCCTTGATTATTTTGAGCCTGCTGGTTCCCTCCTGAGTGAGTAGACGTAAGTAGGGTAGATGCGATGCATATGAAGGCCTCTATACATATTTGTCCGACAGCTATATCTCTCGACTCCTCCATTCAGCTCAGTTTTAAAAGGGCTTGGCCATTAAAATTCAAAATGCTTCACGAAGAGTCGGGAAGAGTTGGCCGTTTGCACCAATATCGTCAAATTCAGCCAACTTTAGTCAAATGAGTATGTAGGTCTGAACGTTGGGCATGAACGTATCAACTATGCTATTCCGAGACAAGGGTGTACCTACCGTACCATTGCGTCCATTTTAGGACCACTAGTGACAGATGGCACATATTGTGGCCTGGCCTGTTAATTACCGACATCCCAGGGGTCCTACAAATAAAGATATTGGTAGACTTAACCATTATCGTCATGTGGCCCCCCCATGTTATTAGTAACAGGGGACACCTGACTCTATGTACACCCTTTTTTTAGTAAAAGGCTATAGAGGATAGGGTGTGACGCAGGGATCCCAACAAATTAGCCTTAACCCGTGGAGAAAGGGCCTCCTCAAGGTACCATTGAAGGTACCAAAAGCCCCAGACACATATCCCGGTGCCCAGTTATCAAAGCCACCTGGTTCCTTGTATTTATTGGAAATGTTGTCTTTATTGAAAGCATGATCGTCACAAATTATATACAGAAGCACTTTGGAAAAATAACCTAGGTTGTTGCGACGCCTCCATATAACGCTACCGCCTGTGCCTAATTCCACATGCACGGCACTTTAACAGCGTTATCCACCTGATTCATTTTGCTACTATTTAATTATAAATCCCCGTTATAAGAATGTTTTAATTCAGCCGTAGATAATCCCTCTCAATTTGTCACTGTCAGTTGCTCCGATTACACCGGGGCTTTGTTTCATCATTTGTTTGGCCGCGATTCAAAGCTGAGTCTCCAAGATTTTAGCAGCGTTAATGCCGTGTACCCAGCTTTTATCATCCAAGCAAGTGGGCTCAGCACATCTATCATTACTGGGGGATTATACATATTTGAAAATACCTGTTTTCTGTAACGACTATAATTACGGTGAATATTCCACGAACGTCCATTTCGTGCTATTTTGGAAACATTTTTGAATTGCCTATAATCGAGGCACAATTTGAGGTTGGGATTAAACTAGTTGTGAGCAACAGACGGATATAATTAAATATTAGGACGCCGTGGTCTGTGAAGACTCCGACATTCGAGAAGTTAACTTTTTGTGTACTATTAAAATCCTCATGCCCTATCATGCCCTGTTATTCAAAAACACACATTTTTGGCAATGTTTCCTGTTATTGATTTCGAAGATATTGACTACTACATGTACTATCGGGACACATTTGAGATGGACGGCAACAAACTGGATTTCAACCTACTCGGATGAATAATCACTCAAGATGTAGCAATGACACCAGAAGTCCATAGGAGAATAGCTATGGGCTATTAATCATCGCATCTACCCTACTTACATCTACTCAGTCAGACAGGAACCAGCAGGCTCTAATAAAGTCACTGGGGAGGGTCTGCAAATTGTGGAAGATTTCACTGGTGACAAAGACATGGCTCCTACTGTTACGGTTCCTGTTACTGGGGATCTGCGTGTCTCCTTATCCTTTGCTGTGGTCTGGCTATGCTATATCTTGGTCCCAGGTCTGTCTGGCGCTGGAGACTCTGTTCTGATTCCATGCTACTGAGCATGTGCGAGCGCTGGAGACTAAGTCCTATCTTGGAGCCACTGCACATGTGCGGGTGACATCATCGCTGACACGAGGTCACATGTCTCTGACACATTCTAATCCGAAGGGTCGCTGGTCATGTGCTTATGACGCTTTGCTCTGTGATAGGCCAGCGTGACGTCATTGCTGACGATTCTCGCAGCGGATTGGCTGGTGTCCTCCATCTTGCATGAGGTATGCACACCAGTGACTATGTAAGGGGAATACATGGAATAGCAGAAACTGCTGTGTGAATACTGACTTGAAAAATCCAATAGCTATATGTAAAGTGAAAATGTGAAAAATGGAACCTGCATTACTGCCATGAACATATGAATCAAGAGAAATTTAGCTACTGAATTGATCAATGCAATAGAGCCCCAACACTACGCCAAAGTATTTCTCTACGTTGGGGTCCCTAGCTTGTGTGTGTCCTCTCATGCAGTTAAAAAACTTACCGTGTATGGGAAGCTGAGACCCAGGCTATTTATGCGTATGATATGGATTGGCAATAGGCTAGGGACCCCAACGTAGAGAAATAATTTGGCGTAGTGTTGGGGCTCTATTGCATTGATCAATTCAGTAGCTAAATTTCTCTTGATTCATATGTTCATGGCAGTAATGCAGGTTCCATTTTTCACATTTTCACTCTTGCATATAGCTATTGGATTTTTGAAGTCAGTATTCACACAGCAGTTTCTGCTATTCCATGTATTCCCCCTACATAGTCACTGATGTGCATACCTTATCTCCCCATAGTGATGTTTTTTAGGTTTTTGCACCCAGTTCAGACTTAGAATGGTGTTCCAAACGTTATTCCTTATTTTGTTCTCCATCTTGCATGAGGCACAGAGTCTATATAAGACCCTGACACACGATGCTCGGCGCTCAGTCCTCTTGGTTCCTGCATAGGAGTAGACGCTCTGTGTATGTCCCTTGCGGCACCTATTGTCCATCTAGGTGAGCGTTATCGGTAGGGTAATGCTCTTGTGCCTTGCAGCTTATGCTGTGGTCCGTATCCTCGCACCTTAGTGGAGCGGACATAGGCAGGTGCTTGCTGCACATGGTCTGACTGGGCCTTGTGGTTCTACTCTGAGGTGAGCGCTATCGGTAGGGTAGCGCTCCTGTACCTTTCAGCCGTACTGTTGTCCGTGTCCTCGCACCTTAGTGGAGCGGACATAGATAGGTCAGGTGGTCGTTGCCTTCTAGGGTAACACTCCACTACGCTGCCTCCTGCAGCAGTCCGTATCCTCGCACACTAGGGGAGCGGTCATAGGCAGGAGTTTCTCGCTAGCAGCATTGCTGCTGTCTGTATCCTTGCACCACAAGTGGAGCGGACATAGGTAGGTGCCATATTGCACACACTACCCCTAGTCTCTGTGACTGTTAACTGAGACAGGTGCTTTCACGCTCACAGACTGTGAGACTTCTTTGCACTTTTATGTTGTATTCCTCACTCTTTTGCATTTCCACTCCTATGTTATTCTAATAAGGTAGTCGCTGTGACTTAAACAGTATACGCCGCTATTGGTCTTGGTGACACTGTGACGCAACAGTGTCAGTACCGCTTTGCTGGTACAGGTTTCCCCTATCCTCTGCCTTACTCTGCAGCAGAGCTCTGCACGGTGGACCCTGACTGTCGGATAGCCTTCCATTCCCTTATTATCCGACAGCCCCCATAACACCTACATAGTCTGGTGTTTTGTGTCATAGTTTGGTCTTTTCTGTAGTCACATATGGATGTGATATCTGGACGATAAAGAAACAAGATAGAAGAATCAACACCTTTGAAATGTGGTGCTGGAAAAGGACATTATCAATACCATGGATGGCAAAAAGAACAAACAAATCAATTTTAGAACAAATCAAGCCAAACATGTCACTTGGAGCAAGGATCACCAAGCTACAACTTTCCTATTTTAGACACGTCATACAAAGAGAGCAATCACTGGAGAAGGACATCATGATTGGAAGGATAGAGGGAACAAGGCGACGAAGAGAACCAGCAACCCGATGGCTTGATACAATCAAGATAATGGCGGAGAAGACCCTGGTGGACTTATTTAGGCTGCACAAGATCGATCTTCCTGCACAGCGTTCATCCATCAAGTTGCCATGGCTTGAGATCGAGCTGAAAGTGTTAAAGAAAAAAAAAACATTTATTGCCTCTAATAATTTGCATGAGAAAGTGGACTTAGTAGAGGAGTGTCTGCAGCTTTCCAGACGAAGAGGTGTCTCCACCCATCTGATAGTTTGCGGAAACGTTCTGCTAGGAGAGAGGAGGAAAGAGGTGCATTGTTCATAGCCTGAACTCTAAGCTGTTCCCATAGCCTTGGGCATTTATTTTAATGTTTAATTTGCTCTTTTTCATCAATTAAAAAACAACTTAAAGGGATTATTTAATGTTTTTACTATGGGACTAAACTAACAGGCAGGTAGTTATCAACAGTCTGTTGTGCCTGGCGCTGGTCACAGACCGGCCAGAATCCGCTCCTGCCGGTGATTCTGCCACTTCCGCTGACGGCATTTTGACAGGGCGGCAGCTTCTCTTACACTTTGCTCTGTTGATGGGCCATGACTGCCAATGTCATACTGAATGGTAGCCGGCTACCCTCTGCCTAACTGCAGGGAGAGGGCTGTCAATCAGCATAATGTCTGTAGTCACGCCCCATCAACAGAGCGGAAGAAGAAGAGCTGCACTGTTGATGTGGAGCAGCTGAATCGCCAGCCGTTTCAGGAACGCACTGAGCCGATGCTGGGTACAACAGGCACATAGGTAGTAACAATCTGCCTGTTAGTTTTTAGGATTATAGTAAAAAAATTAAATAGTCGTGGATAAGCCCTTTAACATATTGAGAAAAATAAACCTTCTGCCATTTCTCCCATACACAGCAGCTCTCATATACTGAGCCCTCCTATATGCTCTATGAGAGCCACTTCCACACTTATCTGGTGGTGGATTATCTCCTAGAAAATAAAAGGATAAATTGTCCAAAATCAGACAATTAAATCTGTATTATTCTTGTGACGCCCTGGCCTATCAAGTCGTCACAAGAACAGGTATTTTCTAGCTTTAACGTAATCCTAGTCTCTCTGTCAGGTATAAATGTCAGTGTCACCCCAACTGGTCACCACTTCCCCTTAACTGGATGGATCAGTATAACAAGAAGAATTACAATAAATCAGTGCACAGTGCCTAAGGGCCTAGTGGAGCCATGGTACAATTCACTAAAGTACAAGTCCAATTCTAGTTAGTAACTTTCCTCAATCAGTACCGTATTTCTAAACAGGAATTTCTATGTTCTGTATCCAGTAATCAGCGTCTGGTCTTCGGTGCTTGATCTGTTTGGCCTTCCGTGACTAACCAGCGAAGTCTGGTTCTCGGTGTTTGATTTTTGATGCTTGACCTGTAAAGTCTGGTTCTCAGTCTTCAGTGGATGACCTGTGATGTCTGGTTCTCAGTCTTCAGTGGATGACCTGTGATGTCTGGTTCTCAGTCTTCAGTGGATGACCTGTGATGTCTGGTTCTTGGTGTTTGGCCTTCAGTGTTTGACCTGCAAAGTCTGTTTCTCGGTGTTTGGTCATTAGTACTTGACCTGTGAAATCTGTTTTTTGGTGTTTGGCCTTCGGTGCTTCACCTGCAAAGTCTGGTTCTCGGTGTTTGGACTTTGGTGCTTGATGGGCAAAGTCTGGTTCTCTGTCTTTGGTCTTCGCTGTTTGACCAATGAAGTCTGGTTCTCGGTGTTTCTAATACAGTATTCGCCACAAGCCTGCTCTGCTGCTCATACATCTGCCTCTTATCATGTCTCTGCGCCAATTTCCCCCCTTCTTGAGCGGTCCACCTTTTATATTAGACAATTACACACTGAGGGATCAATTCCTATATATTATATATTGTCATTACACACAGAGGGATCTATTCCTATATATTATATAGAGTCATTATACACAGAGGGATCTATTCCTATATATTATATAGAGTCATTACACACAGAGGGATCTATTCCTATATATTATATAGAGTCATTATACACAGAGGGATCTATTCCTATATATTATATAGAGTCATTACACACTGAGGGATCTATTCCTATATATTATATATAGTCATTACACACTGAGGGATCTATTCCTATATATTATATAGAGTCATTACACACAGAGGGATCTATTCATATATATTATATAGAGTCATTACACACTGAGGGATCAATTCCTATATATTATATATAGTCATTACACACAGAGGCATTTATTCCTATATATTATATAGAGTCATTACACACAGAGGGATCTATTCCTATATATTATATAGAGTCATTACACACAGAGGGATCTATTCATATATATTATATAGAGTCATTACACACAGAGGGATCTATTCATATATATTATATATAGTCATTACACACAGATGGATTTATTCCTATATATTATATGGAGTCATTACACACAGAGGGATCTATTCCTGTATATAATATACAGTCATTCCACACAGAGGGATCTATTCCTATATATTTTATAGAGTCATTACACACAGAGGGATCTATTCCTATATATTATATGGAGTCATTACACACAGAGGGATCTATTCCTATATATTATATCTAGTCATTACACACAGAGGGATCTATTTCAAGTGTTTATTTCTGTTAATGTTGGTGATTATGGCTTACAGCCAATGAAAACCCAAAAGTCATTATCTCAGAAAATTAGAATAGTTACCACAAACACTTGCAAAGGCTTTCTAAGTATCTAAAATGGTTCCTTAATTTGGTTCAGTAGGCTACACAATCATGGGCACTCACTCCTCCCGGAAGAAGTGGGTATATCCCGCGAAACGGCCGTCGGAGGTCCCCTCTGGGTCGGCCTGGTTCCCCTGCACCACCTTTGATTAGGTAAGCGTCATGTCTTATTGTGGATATGGACTATGTTTGACTTGCTACTAATTGCTGCGATACTCTGTGATACTGTTTATACATAGCCCCTTTCCACTGACATTATAAAGAGCTAAAAAAAAAACCCTCCCCCTTTTTTCATACCAGTCTTTAATCTGACAATTTTAAACCACACTTTTGTGTATCTACATGGGCATCACTCTGTTAACAATACCTATATATGAACTACATAGTTCACGGTTGTGGTCCACGGGACTCAGGCTCCTGGTGACTTAGTCCCTTGGGCCTGGCTCCCCTGCACTACCACTGTGAATGAGCAAAACTATTTGCTATATTGTAATCCTGACTAGTGGTGCTCATATATGATTCTATAGGGTCTTGTCTGATCTTCCATTTTCATACTACCTGTGAGTGGCCTGAGCTTAAAGCTTTATTATACTTACCTACCACTGAGGTTCTTATTGTGGTCCATGGGATCCAGATTTGTATTCCCTTAACTTGTGCTTGTAAACGTCCTTCTATCTTTCTACTTGTTATTTATAAATACAAAATAAAATTTATACTATTTATTACATGCTTGTTGGAGTGTGCCGTCTCGGGGCCACACTGGGAGGTTCTAATCATGCCCTATCCGGTGTGACCCATATGAGACTCCAAGCTATGACCATGTGGCTCTTTGTTTGGACAATCATGGGGAAGACTGCTGACTTGACAGATGTCCAGAAGGCAGTCATTGACACACTCTACAAGGAGGGTAAGCCACAAAAAGTAATTGTAAGAAGCTTGATGTTCACAGAGTGCGGTATCCAAGCATATTAATGGAAAGTTGTGTGGAAGGAAAAACTGTGGTAGAAAAAGGTGCACAAGCACCGGGATAACCGCAGCCTTGATAGGATTGTTAAGAAAAGGCCATCCAAAAATTTGGTGGAGATTCACAAGGAGTGGACGCTGCTGAAGTCAGTGCTTCAAGAGTCACCACACACAGACGTATCCAGGATATGGGCTACAAGTGTCGCATTCCTTGTGTCACCACTCATGACCAATAGACAACACCAGAAGCGTCTTACCTGGGCCAAGGGGAAAAAGAACTGGATTGTTCTTAGCGTCCAAGCTGTTATTTTCAGATGACAGTATATTTTGCAATTCATTTGGAAATCACGGTCCCAAAGTCTGGAGGAAGAGTGGAGGCCACAATCCAAGCTGCTGAGGTCTGGTGTGAAGTCTCCACAATCAGTGATGGTTTGGGGAGCCATGCCATCTGCTGGTGTAGCTCCACTGGGTTTTATCAATACCAAAGTCAGCACAGATGTCTATAATATGTTTCCCTTTTTGTATTGAATTACTGAAATAAATTAACTTTTTGATGATAGTCTAATTTATTGAGATGCACTTGTGTATATATGTGCCACCCCCGTGTCAGCAGCCGGGCTGCTCGGATCCGGATCCACGGTGGCTTGAGGGGCGTCCGGACCCGCGGCTCGCGCGGCCACTCGAATGAAGGGTGGTATTTATGGGGGATGGTGTATTGAGAGTTTGTGATGCCACCCGTGGTTCCTGGTAAGGTGGAGTACCACCGCTGCAGCTGGGAGTACCCGGTGGTGATGGAGTGGGCAGCCAGGTGTTTAACCCTTCTACGGGTAGGGGGAAATGCCCCGGGACTCGGTGATGGTGGAGGGACGTGCCGTTGGGGAGGTAGGGGTCACTTACGTACTCACTCAGTCCATGAAGCTGACACCGGAAACTTAGTAAAACAAAGTTCTGGACACCGCTCCCGCTGAGGGGAGCTAGTTTGGGTCCCGTTTCTGCTGGTGTTGCCTGTTGATCTGCGACCTTTCCCTTGGCACCTTGTTGTTTTCTTAGTTGGCCCCTATAGCTTGAAACTAGTCGGGTCCCACTCCCCAGTGTGGCTAACTGAGGGAGCTTGCTCTCAGGGTTCACGCTTGGAATTTCCTGGACCGTATGTATGGAAAGTCCTATCCCCCTCATTGTGCTAGTACCCCGATTTTGGAGTGGGTGGAGAGCGGATCTTGAAGGCTCCATTCTCGTCGGGTGAATTGTCAGGTTGCCTGAAGCTACTCCCTGACCTAGGGTCCACGTACCCCATCGGGCCCTGGTCCCTGCCCTCTGATGATACAAGGCCGCTGGCTGTCCTCCACGACAATGCCATGCCCCTTCTCACGATCCTCTGCGACCAGGGGTCCAGCTCCTACCAGGCCCAGACTAACGTCTGCTACCTAGTACATCCAAGCAGCCCAGCTCCTGACCTCCTCTCTCTGTCACCTCCAACACTACTCTGGCCTACTCCTGACACTCCTGACCTCTCCTTAACCAACCCCCCAAGTGGGTGACCCTATTCCACCCAGGCCGTCCACTGGTGTGTCTGGTGGGTGTGGTGCAGAGTGTTCCTAGGATTTTGATTAGCTGGTTTTGGCAACACCAATGGTTAGGGACCCATAACCAAGGAGGAAGTGGATATTGCACAGAAAGGCAGATTGCACAATACCCTGTGACGACCTGATAGGCCAGGGCGTCACATTCCCCCTTGGCTAAACGTAGCTCGTCCCCGAGCTACAGGACATGAGAGGTTTATTATTTTTTTTTTTTCAAACTGTAAAAAGAGTAAGAAAAGATAACATATTTTTATTTACAAATATGTCCCTCATTAGGGAGGCTGGATAGTTAAATGTTACTTAAACTTTATGAGTTCATCTCTCCAACGGTGGAACACTACCAGTTTCAGTAGTAAGCGAGGCTCAACCTGCTCCGTTGCAGCCTCTTCCTGCTACAGTCCAGTCCCAATGTCCCGGTTCCCATTAACCCGCCACTCAAACAACCTCATCCCCTGCAAACCTATTGTGGGTCCGTGATCAGGTTAAGGTCCTGGGCGTTGTGGTAGACGACTCTGTAGAAGTCCTGAGCAACCTGGTAGCCATTGCCCCTTGCGCCGACCCCCACCGGGGCCTCCTGGTGCCGTCTACCAGCACTGCAGCATCCCAGGCCCTGATGGCCTTTTCCTTAGAAGAAAGGGTGGAAAAAGGTTCAACAAGGAAGGCACAGTCTAATGATAGCAGAACTCTCCTGTCACCTCCCATCAGGAACCCTTCAGCTGGTCTCTGACAGCCTCCTCCATTTGAACACTGGAGAGCGTTCAACAAAGGTGACAGTCCATATAAAACTTTAAAACTGCAGGTTCCGGTCCCTTTGCAAAGTGCCCTGGCAAACCACAGCGACGGCAGATAGGCACTACTTCCATGGTATCAACTGAGATCTCCACATCTGAAGTGGACTCTGCTTCCATCTCCATGATCTCCAATGCTGTCTGTGCCCGTGACAACAGTATCATCCTACGGTCGTTTCCTCCAAAACGTGGCACCTATGCAGCTTCTGGGGTACTGGAACCTGAATCGCCTTCTTCCATCACCTCCGGTTCCAAGTCCACGGTAACCGGGTCAATTTGGTCAGAAGCCACGGACTGATCATCTCTATCAGAAGTCGAGGGGTCCGCTGCCGGTGGTGTGGGCAGCGTCTCGGGGTCAGCCACAACGGAGGGTGAAGGCGACGGCGGCTGAGTGCTGGCCTGGAGCGGGAGCGGCTCGGATCCCACAGCCACATCGGCCGGATTAGTGAAATCAACTGGGACTGGGTAACTGCTTACCTGCTCCTCTCATGGAACTGCGGTCTCACGGGTTTGCACTGCCCCAGCCATCCTCTGCGTCTCCATCCGCGGAGCTGCTCCAGGAGCCTCTCCTGAGCAGCCGCGTTTTTCTGCCATCTTTCCTCTGCATCGTCCAGGAACGTTATAGCAGAGTTCTGGCGTCCCTACTTCTCTTCTGCTGTAGTTATATTCCGTCATGCCCCCTCGGTTTTCACTCAGCACTCCTTTTGATCCTGTGGTCCTCTGGGAACTTCCGGTTCCAGCCTCACACTCAGGACGAAGGGTGGGGCTTCTGCTTCACGTGCTTTCGTGGGGAAGATGGCGTTTTTGGTGCGAAAAGATAGCAGAAGATGGCGGAATTGGCCGGAACGGGATCTTGACTCGCGGATTTCGGTCTTCAAGGCACACGTCACCCAGGTAAGTGGGTCCTGCTCGTATCCTGTTTGTGACGCCAAGTTTTTCGAGGTGTGCCGCCCCCGTGTCAGCAGCCGGGCTGCTCGGATCCGGATCCACGGTGGCTCGAGGGGCGTCCGTACCCGGGGGTCACGCGGCCACCCGAATGAAGGGGGGTATTTTACAGGGGATGGTGTATTGACAGTTTGTGACGCCACCCGTGGTGTGTGGTAAGGTGGAGTATCACCGCTGCAGTTGGGTGTACCTGGTGACAATGGAGTGGGCATCCAGGTGTTTAACCCCTCCATTGGTAGGGGGGAATGGCCCGGCACTCGGTGATGGTGGAGTGACGTGCCGTTGGGGAGGTAAGGGTCACTTATGTACTCACTCAGTCCATAAAGGTGACACCGGAAACTTTCTCTAACGGATCCACTGAACACTGTCAAACAGACCTTGGAAATTTTTAAAGAATTCTCAAGGGTCTCATTATATAGGGTCAAACACAGGCTATGCACCTCAATCTGGATCAGGATCTATTAAAAGTCCTACAATCGAAAATCAAATTTCAGTGGAATGTGGACAGCATGTCTTATTTAGGAATCAAACTAACAAAAAACACAAAGGACTGCGCTAACCAGAATATTACTGACATTTATAATACCATCCAAAAAGATCTACAACATCTGTCCAAAGTAGAGCTTTTCTGGTTAGGAAAAATAAACACATACAAAATGCTGGAACTTCCCAAGATACTTTATATATTTAGAACTATCCCATTACCAATCAAGAAGAAGCTTCTACAAAAACTCCAAACTCAACTAACATCTTTTGTATGGGGTAAAACTAAACCTCGAGTAGCACAATCTACCCTAAACAAAAACAGAATCAATGGGGGGTTGGGGATGCCAAACATAATGGCCTACTATCAAGCAGCGACTATTAAAAGCAGCCAGAAGTATTGGAACAGAGATGATAAACCTGCATGGGTGGGACTTGAAGATTCTTATTGTCCAAATATAGAAGTTGGAGACCTGGTGGTGGCCTACCTATGCGACTCTAAAAAGCGACTACCTAAGGAGGTCATCATCCTGTAGACTGTGAGCCCTCGCGGGCAGGGTCCTCTCTCCTCCTGTACCAGTCTGTTTTGTACTGTTAATGATTGTTGTACATATACCCTCTTTCACTTGTAAAGCGACATGGAATAAATGGCGCTATAATAATAAATAATAATAATCACCAGGAACTCAATAATAACATGGAGGAAATTCGGAGCCCAATCTAGAAAAAAACACGGCACCGAATCAATAGGTTGGATGAAGATCGAAACGCTTTCTGCATTCTCACCAAGATTAAAGCTCAACCACTGGAAATCCAAGGGAATATGCTTAATCTCAGACATACTCGATAACGATAAGCTGAAACCCTACCAAGATTTAGCAAAAGAATTCAAACTAATAAAGTCAAATAAGAAAACTTGGAAGATAATAGAAAAAATATTCATGAAACCTAGCATCACCTTCCAAGTAACATCACAGCTCTCTTAAAGAATCCAAATAATCAAAACACTTGGAAAACCAAATATATCTACCAAATTTATAACGAAGACACAAATCTCCTTAACTTAAAACACTTGGAAAGGTGGAAAATCGAGTTAAAAATCCCAGAAAATCAATTTGAAGAAAGATTTCAAAAGTCTACACAAAACTAGTCTACAAAAATATACCTTGCGTTGCTCTTATAGAAATCAATTATAAGATAATAACCCGCTGGTATTACACACCCCATAAATTGCATTTAATTAACCCAGATACCTCAAACAAATGCTGGAGAAACTGTGGAAATTCAGGCAACATAACTCACATATTTTGGTTGTGTCCAAAAATTAAGAAATTCTGGAGACATTCAATCACTTATAAGGTCCACTACACAGCTAGATGTAACTAAGTCCAGAATTAGTTCTTCTTCTCTTAAACATTGAAGCGATACCTAAACAGGTCCATAGTAATACATATTCTAGTAGTTTCCACTAATATCATTGCATCCAAATGGAAAAGGGAGAAAGCTCCTAATATTGAAGAAGCTAAGGAGAAACTAACTCTGCATAAAACTTTAGAGGACTACTATGCCGTAAAAAATAATACTCAAACCTAGTACCTCACCAAATGGGACCCATGGCCAGAGCCCAATCACCGACAGACTATATAGCCCAACTGACGTTAAGGAAACACTAACTATATTCGAGAAATACAAGCTCACTAATAATTCCAGGCTTGACGCTCCAGTCTTTGATACCTCCCTGATCTAAAACTCCCTAGAATTATATGTTTTTGATCTCGCAAATTTTCTGGACTGTCTACGGAATCCATGTCAGGAAGTTGTTAATTTTATTTGTTGTTTAGTTATGTTTTGCAAAAAGTTAATTCATAAGCAATTGATTTGACCAACAAAATATACTGCTTGATGTATCAACACTAACAAACTGGGGGGTCAAAATATGTGAATTTTCTTAACCTTGATGGTACTATCTATATGTCCTAAAATTTTCTAACGCATGATTTCAAGATCAATGATTAAAACTCATTTGAACGAGAAAATAAAGAAAACTCTTTGAATGAGAAGGTCTGGACTGTGTATATAGTAGAAAAATATATACAGTGAACAAAATATTTCAATATTACAACGAACAATTTCACGAAGTTACAATAGCTGCTTCATGATGATAATAATGAATGCATAGCGACCGCGAAATTATACGAAACGACTAGTATCTCACTGCCAATGAGAACCCTATGGAGAATGAAAGGGAAGCAATCATTACGTGTGTGGGCTGAAAAGCTCTCCAATTACAGCCACCGTGTGCACTCCCACCGTAGGTTACCTAATTAAAAACCTGGTGAAAAACAAGAATTAATTTGTAAACAAAATTACCGCTGAGTTAAAAAAGAAAAATAGATTTCGTTGGAGAGAAACAAAAATGTAATAATGTCTGATGGTAGAAGAAATCATTTACTGGAAGCTGGAGGCTCTACCAAAGCCACAGCCAGAGGTAGCGGGAGCCGGTGACTGAGCCGTGTGACTTGTCTTCTCCATTGTGCCATGTGGATCAATAATGAATATCATAACTGGAATATAACTAGTTAATGATAATAGTTATGGTGGTCTAGGGGTCACTATATTTCAGCTCTGTGAGTAAAGTAGGTACTAACCTTCATCATCTTAGGTGGTGAAGGACCATTTACTTTTTGGGGGGCACAAATTTTACCTTTCTGAAAAACAAAGGAGGGCACTACACTGTGGTGCAGAAATGTTAGGCAAATGAGTATTTTGATCACATGATACTTTTTATACATGTTGTCCTACTCCAAGCTGTATAGGCTGAGAGCCAACTACCAATTAAGTAAATCAGGTGATGTGCATCTCTGTATTGAGGAGGGGTGCGTTGTAATGACATCAACACCCTATATAAGGGGTGCTTAGTTATTTGGCAACGTCCTTTCCTTTGGCAAAATGGGTCAGAAGAGAGATTTGACGGGCTCTGAAAAGTCCATATTGGTAGATGTCTTGCAGAGGGATGCAGCAGCCTTGAAATTGCCAAACTTTTGAAGCGTGATCACCGAACAATCAAGCGTTTCATGGCAAATAGCCAACAGGGTCGCAAGAAGCGTGTTTGGCAAAAAAGATGCAAAATAACTGCCCATGAATTAAGTCAAGCATGAAGGTGCCAAGATGCCATTTTCCACCAGTTTGGCCATATTTCAGAGTTGCAACATTACTGGAGTATCAAAAATCACAAGGTGTGCCATACTCAGGGACATGGCCAAGGTAAGGAAGGCTGAAAAACCACCACCTCTGAACAAGAAACATAAGATCAAACGTCAAGACTGAGCCAAGAAATGTCTTAAGACTGATTTTTCAAAGGTTTTATGGACTGATGAAATGAGAGTGACTCTTGATGGGCCAGATGGATGGGCCAGAGGCTGGATCAGTAAAGGGCAGAGAGCTCCAGTCTGACTCAGACGCCAGTAAGGTGGAGGTGGGCACTGGTATGGGCTGGTATCATCAAAGATGAACTTGTGGGAGCTTTTCGGGTTGAGGAAGGAGTGAACTCCCAGACCTACTGCCAGTTTCTGGAAGACAACTTCAAGCAGTGGTACTGGAAGAAGTCATTATTGTTCAAGAAAAACATGCTTTTCATGCAGGACAAAGCTCCATCACATGCATCCAACTACTCTACAGTGTGGCTGGCCAGTAAAGGTCTAAAAGATGAAACAAAAATGACATGGCCCCCTTGTTCACCTGATCTGAACCCCATAGAGAACCTGTGGTCCCTTATAAAATGTAAGATCTACACGGAGGGAAAACTGTACACCTCTTGGAACAGATCAAGCAACTGACAGAATCTATGGATGGTAGGCTGTCGAGTGTCATCATAAAGAAAGGTGGCTATATTGGTCACTAATTTTTTGGGGTTTTGTTTTTGCATGTCAGAAATGTTTATTTCTAAATTTTGTGCAGTTATATTGGTTTACCTGGTGAAAATAAACAAGTGAGATGGGAATATATTTGGTTTTTATTAAGTTGCCTAATAATTCTGCACAGTAATAGTTACCTGCATAAACAGATATCCTCCTAAGATAGCCAAATCTAAAAAAACCCACTCCAACTTCCAAAAATATTAAGATTTGATATTTATGAGCCTTTTGGGTTGATTGAGAACATATCTATTGATCAAATACAACTTGCCTAATAATTCTGCACATGGTGTATTACGTGAGGCACAAAGGGAAAATTATCACTGTATTGGGCCACTATTGTTTGATATTCACAAAAGTGGGCACTACAATTGTGTGGGGTACAAAGAGGCATTATTAGGAGGGCAAACTTATTATATAACATTATAAAGGGGATACTTGGCAACATTCCCCGAATGTGCAGGAGGTTCCCAGACTAAAGTGATACTTACTAGACTAAGGGGATACTTACCAGACTAAGGAGATACTTACCAGTCTAAGGAGATACTTACCAAACTAAGGAGATACTTACCAGACTAAGGTGATACTTGCCAGACTAAGGAGATACTTACGAGACTAAGGGGATACTTACCAAACTAAGGGGATACTTACCAGACTAGGGGGATACTTACCAGACTAAGGAGATACTTACCAGACTAAGGGGATACTTACCAGACTAAGGGGATACTTACCAGACTAAGGGGATAATCTGGTAAGGAGAAAATCTGTGAGTCCTGCTTCTCCCTCCCACTTATAGAGAAAATCTGTGTCTTGCTTCCCCCTCCCACTCATAGAGAAAGCCTGTGAGTCCTGCTTCCCCCTTCCCACTCATAGAGAAAGCCTGTGAGTCCTGCTTCCCCCTCCCACTCATAGGGAAAGCCCGTGAGTCCTGCTTCCCCCTGACACTCCTAGAGAAAGCCTGTGAGTGCTGCTTCTCCTCCCACTCATAGAGAAAGCCTGTGAGTCCTGCTTCCTCCTCCCACTCATAGAGAAAGCCTGTGAGTCCTGCTTTTCCCATCCACTCATAAAGAAAGCCTGTGAGTCCTGCTTCTTCCCTCCCTCTCATAGAGAAAGCCTGTGAGTCCTGCTTCTCCCTCCCACTTATATAGAAAATCTGTGTCTTGCTTCCCCCTCCCACTCATAGAGAAAGCCTGTGAGTCCTGCTTCTCCCTCCCCCTCATAGAGAAAGCCTGTGAGTCCTGCTTCTCCCATCCACTCATACAGAAAGCCTGTGAGTCCTGCTTCCCACTCATAAAGAAAGCCTGTGGGTCCTGCTTCTCCCTCCCCCTCATAGAGAAAGCCTGTGAGTCCTGTTTCCCCCTCCCACTCATAGAGAAAGCCTGTGAGTCCTGCTTATCCCTCCCACTCATAGAGAAAGCCTGTGAGTCCTGCTTCCTCCTCCCACTCATAGATAAAGCCTGTGAGTCTTGCTTCCCCTCCCACTCATAGATAAAACCTGTGAGTCCTGCTTCTCCTTCCTACTTATAGAGAAAGCTTGTGAGTCCTGCTTCTCCTTCCTACTCATAGAGAAAGCTTGTGAGTCCTGCTTCCCCCTCCCACTCATGGAGGAAGCCTGTGAGTCCTGCTTCTCCCTCCCACTCATAGAGAAAGCCTGTGAGCCCTGCTTCCTTCTCCCACTCATAGAGAAAGCCTGTGAGTTCTGCTTCCTCCTCCCACTCATAGAGGAAGCCTGTGAGTCCTGCTTCCTCCTCCCACTCATAGAGAAAGCCTGTGGGTCCTACTTCTCCTCCCACTCATAGAGAAAGCCTGTGAGTCCTTCTTCTTCCTCCCACTCATAGAGAAAACCTGTGAGTCCTGCTTCTCCCTACCTCTAATAGAGAAAGCCTTTGGGTCCTATTTCTCCTCCCACTCATAGAGAAACGTGTGAGTCCTGCTTCTCCCTCCCACTCATAGAGAAAGACATGAAGTCATATTGGATAGGAATTCACGTGCGATCCAAAAGAGCCGTTTTGTTTTTTTATGGGGGGGGGGTGGGGGAACTGAGCCAAATAATTCAGATCACCAAAAAGAGCAGGACTGCCCGTCTACACTGACTTTCCACCACCCACACACCAATGATTGACAGCTCTACATGAGTGTAAAGGGTACTTTACACGCTGCGATATCGGTACTGATATCGCTAGCGAGCGTACCCGCCCCTGTCGGTTGTGCGTCATGGGCAAATTGCTGCCCGTGGCGCACAACATCGCTGACACCCGTCACACGGACCTACCTTCCCTGCAACGTCGCTGTTGCCGGCGAACCACCTCCTTTCTAAGGGGGCGGTTCGTGCGGTGTCACAGCGATGTCACACGGCAGCCGTCCAATAGCAGAGGACGGGTGGAGATGAGCGGCTGGAACGTCCTTCCCTCCTTATTGCCGGTGGACGGAGGTAAGGAAATGTTCGTCGCTCCTGCGGTGTCACACATAGAGATGTGTGATGCCGCAGGAACGAGGAACAACATCGCTACTGACCAGACAACGATTTTTCATAAATAAACGACCTCTCTCAGACAAACGATTTTTGCCTCTTTTGCGATCGTTTAAGGTTGCTCCAGCCTGTCACTCGCTGCGATGTCGCTAACGACACCGGATGTGTGTCACAAATACCGTGACCCCGACGATATATCGTTAGCGATGTCGCAGCGTGTAAATGGCTCTTTAGCTCATCCAGGAAAAGCTGTCAATCACTCTGGTCACCGTCTGAAATTATTTGGTCAGTTTTTCTTTTGCACAGTTTTGATAAATTTGGCCTACAGTCTGATTATTTGGGATGATTTTCGGGAGATATTTTCTTTTTACCTTTTTGAGTCTATTTGAGCAGCGGCTGATGCCATTCTACCACCACCAATCCTTCCTGCTGAGGATATTACAAAAGACGTGACCTTCATCTTGGCTTTAGCTGAAATGTGGAGTTGACGATGTGTCAAAGTAGAGCATTATAAACAAGATACGTGCTAGGAATCTTCCGATGACAGATGAAAGTGCGGGCTACCCAAAATAGCGCAGGCACCGGAGGTGACTAAAACGCTCGTCCACCGCTTCATTTCTAATTAGCTCACAGATGACCGGTGAAATACTATATTATTAACATGACTCGTTTGTTATTATTAAAGTGCGAGATTTAAAGACGGCCTAGAGAACGAGGATCAAGGGCCACCGATGGCCCACCTGGACCGCACCGATCTGTCAGCACCGGCAAGCTCTGTGACATGGAGGTGAGGCACAGGCTTCCTTCATGGCACTTTGTGCTTTATTTGCTTCTATTAAGACATGTTAACGATGAGTATAAAATGATAATCAGGATTCTGGTAATAATTGAGGCCGGCCACCAATATTTGTCAGACATATTTAATCCTTTAATGACTTGGTTTTGATTTTTCACTTTTGCACCTTCATGTTTTCCTCCCATTTTCAAGAAGCCGCAACATTTTTTGGGTGATGACGTTCAGGAGACCCCCAACTGCCATTATAACCCATTGGATCCCCTATGAGCAGACCCTACATCAGCATCTAAACGGGTAAACAGTAGGGATTGGAGCTGGAGTAGCTCCAGGAGAGCAGTGTAATGATTGCGGCCACAGAGGTTTCAAAAGGGACTGGGACCATGCATGGGTGGGCCTGTTGACACCAGCTCCTATTTCAGATGGACGTGCGGCACAGAGACCCGCCAGGTCCTTGCACCACAATACTGACCACTGGCCAATCAAAGGCCTTCAACTGATGTTCACAGGCAGCGCATAACTGTGCGCCTCTGTGACGACCATAAAAGAGGACGCCGCATGTCTTAGAAGGAGGGGAAGGTGAGAAGAATCTTCTTTTTGGGCAGGGCCTTAAATGTGTTAGAGGATAGCAGAAGAACAGGGATCATACCAGGAATGAGCCCAGGATCGGGGACATTTTACCAGCTTGGGAGACATTATTACTGGAAGTGGACTGGAGGGGAATGTTACCAGGATGGGGGGCATTATTACTGGAAGGGGCCCAGGATGAGGGCCATTAAACCAGGAAGTCGCCCATGATAATGGACATTGTTACTGTAAGGGGCCCAGGATGAGGGGCATTATACCAGGAAGGGGCCCATGATAATTTACATTATTACTGGAAGGGGCCCAGTATGGGAACATTACATCAGGAATGGGCCCAGGTTGGGGAACATTATTCCAGGAGAGAGATAATATAACTAAAAGGGGCCCAGAATGGGGGGAAATTATACAAGGAAAATGCTCAGGATGGAGGAAGTTTAATCAGCTTGGGGGACATTATTACTGGAAGAGGACTGGATGAGAATAGTATACCAGGATGGGGGGCATTATTACTGGAAGGGGCCCAGGATGAGGATCATTATACAAGGAAGGGGCCCATGATAATGGACATTTTTACTGGAAAGGGCCCATGATGAGGGTCATTATACCAGGTTCATTATGCCAGGAAAGAATATTACATCAGGAATGGGAACAGGTTGGGGAACATTATACCAGGAGGGACATATATAACTAGAAGGGGCCCAGAACGGGGGATATTATACAAGAAAAATGCCCAAGATGGGGAACATTATTCTGGAAGGAGCCCAGGGTGAGAAACATTCTTACTGGAAGGGCACAAGTTTAATTATAGTGTGATGGTAATATGGAAACAGCGGCATATGCTCACTTAACTCAGAACAATGCAGTGCAGAATAGTATGTGTTTCCATGGTTACAGACTACAAACAGCCCTGCGTAGGACCAGCTTGTGAGGCTCCATAGTGGCGTTGTATGTTTCAAAGTGTCACAGGAATAATTTTTGAACACGACAATGCTAGGCTGCATGCTGCCCGTGCTACTGTGAGGCCTAAATGTGTTACAATGGCCGAACTTTTCCCATCGAGCACATGTGGGACATCATTATTGCATGATTACACAGGAGCTGCTGGCAGTGGATCTTGATGATTTGTCCTAGAGCATTCAGTGTGGCAGAACATTCCTCAGACAACCATTAATAACCTCACGGATAGCAGCTGAGTCTGTAAGTACGGGGATTTCTGCACGTGACGCTCATACTCCAGATTGAATAAATCAAGATGGCTTTTCCTCCTTGGTGTGATTTCAATGTTGAGCAGGGTTATATCCCAAAGGTTCCCGATTGGATATAGGTCTGCAGATCGTGAGTTTCAGCTATTGTCATTAATGCTTTCTTCATCATGCAAGAACTGCCAACTGCATGTCTGAAAAAGACTTAGGTATACTAATAGATCACAGACTAAACATGAGTCAACAGTGTGATGCAGCAGCAAAAAAGGCAAACACCATTCTAGGATGTATTAACAGAAGAAAACAATCTAGATCACGTGAGGTCATTATCCCCCTTTACTCCTCTTTGG
This sequence comes from Anomaloglossus baeobatrachus, assembly GCF_048569485.1. NCBI lineage: Eukaryota > Metazoa > Chordata > Amphibia > Anura > Aromobatidae > Anomaloglossus > Anomaloglossus baeobatrachus. Next base: position 31,149,561 of record NC_134355.1, on the reverse strand, counting down.
TCAGACCTCATCTGGAATATTGTCTCCAGTTCTGGGCACCACATTTTAAAAAAGAGATCAACAAACTGGAGCAAGTTCAGAGAAGAGTGACCAGAATAGTGACTGGTCTGCAAACCATGTCCTATGAGGAACGGTTACAGGATTTAGGATTGTTAAGCTTGCAAAAGAGAAGACTGAGAGGAGACTTAATAGCTGTCTACAAATATCTTAAAGGCTGTCACACTGTAGAGGGATCAGTTTTATTCTCATTTTCACAAGGAAAGACTAGAAGCAATGGGATGAAACTGATGGGGAGGAGACACAGATTAGATATTAGAAAAAACTTTTTGACAGTGAGGGTGATCAATGAGTGGAACAGGCTGCCTTAAGAGGTGGTGAGTTCTCCTTCAATGGAAGTCTTTAAGAGGTTGGATGGACATCTGTCTGGGATGATTTAGTGAATCCTGCTTTGAGCAGGGGGATGGACTAGATGACCCAGGAGGTCCCTTCCAACTCTAATATTCTATGATTCTATGCTTCTATGAGTCTAACATTCTCTAACCACAAGAGGTCGGCATTGTCCTGCCCCAAGAGGAATCCAGGAACCATTGTACTAGCATAAAGTCTGACAATGGTTCTTAGAACTTAATGACAGTATCTAACAGTATGGTACCGTTGGTTATCACAGAGATTTGTGTGACCTTCTAGGGATATGCCTCCCCAGGCCATCACTGACCTACCATCAAAGCAGACATGGTAGATGATGTTTTGAGCACCATAACGTTCACAAAGGCATCTCCAGACTTTTTTTTTTACCAGTTACATGTGCGTATTGTCAACCTTTTCTCATCTATAAAGAGAACAAGGTGGCAATGGCGGACCTGCCAGGTCCCACTAGAGAACTAGGATTTTCATGCCACTAGCAAAAGTCTGTTTCTAGCAGTTTGGTCATGCACATCAGTAGCCTCTGGAGTTCATTTTGTTGGCTCTGGCAGTGCTCCTCTTGTTCCCCTTTACACAAAGGAGCAGACACCGGTCTTGCTGCTGTTGGGTTTATAAAAATAGAAAGCCCCGGCACACAAAAATTGAAAGAGTCTTGTAAACTTGAAATTTTTATTTAATTTTATTTAACGTTTCGGCGAACTGCCTTTTTCAAAACTAATTCAGCCTGAAACAGGACACTCCACCACTGATCTCCTAAGGCACAGCTATCCTATTAGCGATAATTGCACCCCATATCCTCACTAGGAATTTCCACTTTTGCCACTTGAGATAAATCACATATGTGAACATTATACCCTGTTATACAAAGTTTTTTTGGGGAGATTTTGATTAGATAACTCTATGCGAAGTTCAATGATATACTTCACAGGATAAAACAATTTTCCTGTTTCAGGCTGAATTAGTTTTGAAAAAGGCAGTTCGCCGAAACGTTAAATAAACTTAAATAAAAATTTCAAGTTTACAAGACTCTTTCAATTTTTGTGTGCCGGGGCTTTCTATTTTTATGTAACTGACATTTTCCCCTGAGCACCTTACTCAGTGAGCCGGGCTTTCACTCAATTGTCTATGCTGTTGGGTTTATGTCCTTCGATGACCTTGTTGACTCTACTTGTACAATGGCCCGTGTCCTGGGATGTGCTCCATGCTTTGGAGATCGAGGTGAAAAGTTGGGTATCATTGCACGTGTGATGATTTGACTCAGATAGAACTTTGTGTTTGCTTAAGACAAAGCATGGCTATACTAAAACACCATGGCTGCAACCATGTCAAGGGGGGACAGGAGCGAGGCCATACATGGGGGAGGTGTGGAACCTATCTGGAAGAGTGAGGACCTCACGCTAGACAAAGTCTTCAAATTAGCATGACGTAAGAATGTGTGACTATCCCTGTATAATTCAAACTCCAACCTATTCTGTCCCCAACCCCTTATCAAATTAATTAAAACTTCACATTGTGTGACATTGGATAAAATGGCCACAACAGTCTCAATTATTGAAATGAGGGGGCTTGAAGGTCCCAACTATTTCCTTAACCGAAAAAAGAGAGCTCCTAAACATTGCCCCCAACCACACCGCACTGGCTCGGGGGTACCAGCTGAATGTTATCCATACTAAAATGTGTGAGTGGGATGTTCAGTACGAGTTCACCACTACAGAAAGGATGTCAACTCGATAACCCCTCCTTTTATACCCTCCAAGTAGAACCCTCCTACCCACCAACCACGTAAGCTCAGAGTCCCTTCTGTCCCATAATCCCTCCCCTAAAAAATCCCGCTCAAAACAAAGCTTCTCTTAATTAACCTCTTACCACCCAATATTCTGGCCTAGTATACAACTTAAATCAAGAAGGCCTGCGGAGACACCATCACATGTTTCTCAACGCTGGCAGGAAACTAGCCAGGTCTTTCACCGGGAAGGAACAACCACGGGAAGGGCAGTCTCCAGTCAAGGAGACCACCTATGCCAAACATGGTATCCATCCACAGACAGCCGTTTCGGGGTATTTGCCCCTCATCAGTGAACAGTAGTTGTAGTCTAGTCTAGTCTTGACAGTGGAGTGAAGTGGAGTCAAGTTCAAGGGCAGACCTGTGCTCAGGCCTTCCCAGGGGGCATTGCTCTAGAATCACTGCGTTGAGAAACACGTGATGGTGTCTCCGCAGTGGTGGATGTTGATCTCCCTAAGGTCAACCATCCTTGCTCACATAGTCTTTTACTAGGTAATGTCCCACTAGCCAGATTCCTACTCCACACTGATGAGGGGCAAATACCCCGAAACGGCTGTCTGTGGATGGATACCATGTTTGGCATAGGTGGTCTCCTTGACTGGAGACTGCCCTTCCCGTGGTTGTTCCTTCCCGGTGAAAGACCTGGCTAGTTTCCTGCCAGCGTTGAGAAACATGTGATGGTGTCTCCGCAGGCCTTCTTGATTTGAATATTTCCCAGGGGGCATTGCTCTAGAATCACTGCGTTGAGAAACACGTGATGGTGTCTCCGCAGTGGTGGATGTTGATCTCCCTAAGGTCAACCATCCTTGCTCACATAGTATACAACTTAAGTCATGAAGCCCTACCTTGAACCCCGGTGGGGTATATAGCCCGGACCATTTCTTTAATGTCTCTCTAGTTTTCTGGAGTAATTTGTTCTTAATTAGTAGTTTTAGTATTTGCACCTTATTTTCTATAAACTTTACACGATTTTTTAAGTTGTTTTTCTTTTTTAAGTCTTTTTTTATTTGTCCTCTGAACTTGAGTCTTGAAACAAAAACACATTGGGCTCGATTCATCACTTGAGGATTTTTCTTTTGTTTTGTGTTACTTGCTGACATTTTTTGCCAGAGGAACCCGAAGCCTGCATACCATATCCAGAGGAACCCAAAGCCTACATACCATATCCAGAGGAACCAAAAGGCTGCATACCATATCCACAGGAACCCAAAGCCTGTGTACCATATCCAGAGGAACCCAAAGGCTGCATACCATATCCACAGGAACCTAAAGCCAGCATACCATAGCCACAGGAACACAAAGCCTGCATACCATATCCATAGGAACCTAAGCCTGCATACCATAGCCAGAGGAACACAAAGGCTGCATACCATATCCACAGGAACCCAAAGCCTGCATACCATATTCAGAAGAACCCCAAGCCTACATACCATTCATAGAGGAACCTGAAGCCTGTATACCAGTGCAAGAGGAACCCAAAGACTGAATACCATCGCCAGTGAAACCCAAAGCCTGCATACCATATCCAGAAGAACCCCAAGCCTACATACCATTCATAGAGGAACCTGAAGCCTGTATACCAGTGCCAGAGGAACCCAAAGCCTGCATACCATATTCAGAAGAACCCCAAGCCTACATACCATTCATAGAGGAACCTGAAGCCTGTATACCAGTGCCAGAGGAACCCAAAGACTGAATACCATCGCCAGTGAAACCCAAAGCCTGCATACCATATCCAGAAGAACCCCAAGCCTACATACCATTCATAGAGGAACCTGAAGCCTGTATACCAGTGCCAGAGAAACCCAAAGCCTGAATATCAGTGCCAGAGGAATCTGAAGTCTATATATCAGTGCCAGAGGAATCTGAAGTCTGTATATCAGTGCCAGTGAAACCCAAAGTCTGTATATCAGTACCAGAGTAACCCAACGCCTGTATACCATAGCCAGAAGAACCCGACACCTGCATACCATAACCAGAAGAACATGACGCCTGCATACCAGTGCCAGAGGAACCCAAAGCTTGCATACCATAGCCAGAGGAACCCGACGCCTGCATACCAGTGCCAGAGGAACCCAAATATTGTATACCATAGCCAGAGGAACCTGAAGACCGAATATCATCGCCAAAGGAACCCAAGGGTTGAATATCGTCGCCAGAGGAACCAGAACACCATCACCAGAAGAGGATCAGCCTATGCGCTCAAGAACCGAAGATTAGACATCAAGAAACGGAGACTGAGATTCGGACAATTGTTCCAAAGCAGCATCCAAGTGAGCTGGGCCGTTACTTCTTCCCGAGAGATTAGCTAATTACTAAAGTCAACTGTTGGTGTACTGCATTACCACACAAATGTGCCATGGTTATGTCACGCCCCAGGGCTATGGGGTACTCGGTCCTGGGCCTGGTTTCACTGGGAAGTGTCACGGGTGTAATGGCTGGTGCCCGGTTCTGTGACCCTGGGGGGGGGTCCCTTTTAAAAGGGGAATATTTACAGGGATTATTAATAAAGTTTTTGTCATGACGTCACTTGCGGGTTGCTGCTATATGGATGGAACTGCCACTGCACAGTCTCTCACTGCTGGGGCTGATGTTAATGGCAGCCTGGATGTTGTGGCCCTCCACAAGTAGGGCTGGGCCCCAGGGGTAAATGCTGGTGTGGATGTTTATGTCCGTTGATAATACTGGGGTGCGGAAAGAAGGTAGGCCACACAAGGGACTGCAGTGTAACTGGTTCTTTACTCACAGAGATATTGCTTGCAACCCGATGGAGGCTGGTCCTCACCACTGGTCCCCGTAGTTCCAGTGCTGGTGTGGTAACCTGGTGGCTTTCTTCCCTTGCACCTGTCTCTGGTTGGTGGGTCCCCATGGCTTGGAGCGTCTGGGGTCCCCTCCTGGTTGTCTCTCAGTCTTAGTCTGTACGGCAGGTAATTTGAACCCTGTGGGGTCGGTTCTCTGTTCTTGGTCCCAGGTCCTCCCGTTACTGCTGTGCCCCAAACTTTATGGTCGGTGAGGTCCTGGATGGTCCCCTCACTGTGCAGATTTTATCAGGTCTGCCTGGAGCGTTTTCCTGACCTAGGGCTCTGTACCCCGTCGCTGCTATGGTTCCGAGAGTAATCCACCGTACTCCTTTGGCAACCACACGCCTGAGCCTGACAGGTCACTGCTATACTCTCCAGTCAGAACCATTACGTTCGTCTCCTTTCACTTCCACTTACTGACTGTCTATCCCCTTCTCCCTGCTTGTCGTCTAGTGGACTGGATCAGTTCCTTCCCCTAGGTGGCCATCCATTGGGTCCAACCCTAGTCTGTCACCAGTTTGGTGGCGTGGGGGGGGGGGGACAGCAGGGATTGTATGAATGTTTTGGTGTTACCAGCACTGGTCTTCTGGGTCCCTGGGGTTAGGCCCTGCATCTCTGACAGGGTGCAGTACCTTGCAGCTCCTGATGGCTCAGGGGCGCTACAGTTACTGAACCTCTAATGGAAATACATTTATGAAAGTTAAAGTTTTCTTCATTAATTGCATGTTGTGACCCTACGTAGAGCGACACCGATGCTTCCCTGACGGTACGACTGCGGTTCGGATAGAACCAATCCCATCTTACCTGCGCACATTTTCTACTTAATGCTGTTCTCAAGCGCCACAGTCTAGCTCGCTCTGTCGTAACCTTGGGGTCATCTTGCTAACCTAATTAAAGCCCACACGGGGCGACAGGCAGTAATATTTGGGTGCAGCTGGGAATAATTTTAGCTGTAAGAAGACCATGCAGGAATCTGGAGCTGCTATTTACAGGTCCGAAAAAGACCTTTGCAGATAAATATATCAGTGTGACCCAACCAGTGAGGCATCCGACAGCTGATATTTTTGCTATTTTTGAATTGTTGACATACGCCGAGCGATGTATAATATGTATATGCAGCATTAAATATAGCTTAGGTAAGTCTATCATGTGTCGTCTTGGAGGGGAGAGTAGAAAGTTCAGCTCAGTTTTCAGAAGAAACCTAAACCATTAGCGGATCCAAGTGCAAATTCTCCAGCTGCAAAAATAGTGCTGTGGACGGTCATGGCTGGCTCTATAGTGGCCTCTTTCTGCCTTTCCTCTTAAGGTATATCTTTAAGATGCTGCCAATATTTTTGTAGTCAAAGCCACTTTAGGAGAACGCCGGCGGTCTTTCCTGAAGCCGTTTGGCTAGACATTTGCAGATGGTTTTATGAGGGTCACTGGAGTCTTTCTATAATTTAAAGGGAATCTAATTGCAGGTTTTTGATATTTAATCTGAGAGAAGCAAGATGTAGGGGCAGAGAGCCTGATTCCAGTGATGTTCACTTGCTCACAAGATTGCTGCAGTTTCAATACAATCAGTGTTTTATCAGTAGGAGAGTATCATGTCAGGACTAGGCGTCATATACAGAGTAGTCCTGCTAATGTGTATGCTAATGTGTGTATGCCCACCACTGATTGGCAGCTTGTTCACAATGTACAAAGGAAACTGCCAATTAGTGGTGTGGCCGGGATTATACAGGGCTCAGCATTCTGAGCACTGCTACAGTGAAGGAAATATGTTTTTGATCCCTTGCTGACAAAGACAAGAACAGTGTATAATTTTAAGGGTAGGTTAATTTTAACAGTGAGAAACAAAAAAATCCAGAAAATCACATTGTATAAATTATATAAATCTGTCTCATTGACAGTTACAGGAATTGAGGAAGGAGGGAGGAGGGGGAAGGAGGAGGGAGGAGGAGGGAAGAGGAGGGGGGAGGAGGAGGGAAGAGGAGGAGGGAGGAGGAAGGAAGAGGAGAAGGGAGGAGGAGGGAAGAGGAGAAGGGAGGAGGAGGGAAGAGGAGAAGGGAGGAGGAGGGAAGAGGAGAAGGGAGGAGGAGGGAAGAGGAGAAGGGAGGAGGAGGGAAGAGGAGGAGGAGGGGGGAAGAGGAGGAGGGAGGAGGAGGGAAGAGGAGGAGGGAGGAGGGAAGAGGAGAAGGGAGGAGGAGGGAAGAGGAGGAGGAGGGGGGAAGAGGAGGAGGAGGGAAGAGGATGAGGGGAGGAGGAGAAGGAGGGAGGAGGGAAGAGGAGGAGGAGGAGGAGGAGGAAAGAGGAGGAGGAGGAGGAGGAAAGAGGAGGAGGAAGGAGGAAGAGGGAAGAGGAGGGAGGAGGAAGAGGGAAGAGGAGGGAGGAGGAAGAGGAGGAAGAGGAGGGAGGAGGAAGAGGAGGGAGGAGGAGGGAAGAGGAGGAGGAGGGAAGAGGAGGAGGAGGGAAGAGGAGGAGGAGGGAAGAGGAGGAGGAGGGAAGAGGAGGAGGAGGAGGAGGGAGGAGGGAGGAGGAGAAGGGAGGAGGAGGGAAGAGGAGGAGGGAAGAGGAGGAGGAGGAGGAGGGAAGAGGAGGAGGAGGAGGGAAGAGGAGGAGGAGGAGGAGGAGGGAAGAGGAGGAGGAGGGAAAAGGAGGAGGGAGGAGGGGGGAGGAAGAGGAGGAGGGAGGAGGAGGAGGAGGAGGGAGGAGGAAGAGGGAGAGGAGGAAGGAGGGAGGAGGGAGAGGGAAGAGGAGGAGGAGGGAAGAGGAGGAGGAAGAGGAGGAGGAGGAGGAGGAGGAGGAGGAGAAGAAGGAGGAGGAGGAGGAGGGAAGAGGAGAAGGAGGGAAGAGGAGGAGGGAGGAGGAGGGAGAAGGAGGAGGGAGGAGAGAGGAGGAGGAGGAGGGAGGAGAGAGGAGGAGGAGGAGGGAGGAAGAGGAGGAGGGAGGAGAAGGGAAGAGGAGGAGGGAAGAGGAGGAGGGAGGAGGAGGAGGAGGAGGAGGGAGGAGGGAGGAGGAGGGAAGAGGAGGGAGGAGGGAGGAGGAGGGAAGAGGAGGAGGAGGAGGAGGAGGAAGGAAGAAGAGGGGGGAGGAGGGAAGAGGAGGGAGGAGGGAGGAGGAGGGAAGAGGAGGAGGAGGAGGAGGAGGAAGGAAGGAAGAAGAGGGGGGAGGAGGGAAGAGGAGGCGGAGGGAAGAGGAGGCGGAGGGAAGAGAAGGCGGAGGGAAGAGGAGGAGGGAGGAGGAGGAGGAGGAGGAGGGAAGAGGAGGAGGGAGGAGGAAAGAGGAGGAGGAGGAGGGAAGAGAAGGAGGAGGGAAGAGGAGGAGGGAGGAGGAGGAAAGTGGTGGAGGAGGAAAGTGGTGGAGGAGGAAGAGGGAGGAGGAGGAAAGGGGTGGAGGAGGAGGAGGAGGAGGAGAGAGGAATGAGGAGGAGGAGGGGTAGGAGGAGGAGGGAGGAGAAGGAGGAGGGGAAGGAGTAGTAGGGAGGATGAGGGAGAAGGAGGAGGGAGGAGGAGGAGGAGGAGGGAGGAAGGAAGAGAAGGAGGGAAGAGGAGGAGGGAGGAGAAGGGAAGAGGAGGAGGGAGGAGGAGGCGGAGGGAGGAGGAGTAAAGCGGAGGGAAGAGGAGGAGGAAGGAAGAAGAGGGGGGAGGAGGAGGAGGGAAGAGGAGGAGGAAGGAGGAGGAGGAGGGGGAGGGAGGAGGAGGAGGAGGGAAGAGGAGGAGGAGGGAAGAGGAGGGAAGAGGAGGAGGAGGGAAGAGGACAAGGAGGAGGGAAGAGGAGGAGGAGGAGGAGGAGGAGGGAGGAGGAGGAGGGAAGAGGAGGAGGAGGAGGGAAGAGGAGGAGGAGGAGGAGGGAGGAGGAGGAGGGAAGAGGAGGAGGAGGGAAGAGGAGGAGGGAGGAGGGAGGAGGAAGGAGGAGGGAGGAGGGAAGAGGAGGAGGGAGGAGGGAGGAGGAAGGAGGAGGAAAGAGGAGGAGGAGGAAAGAGGTGGAGGAGGAGGAGGAAGAGGAAAGGGGTGGAGGAGGAGAAGGGAGGAAGAGGAGAGAGGAATGAGGAGGAGAGAGGAATGAGGAGGAGGGAAGAGGAGGAGGGAGGAGGGAGGAGGAAGGAGGAGGAGGAGGAGGAGGAAAGAGGTGGAGGAGGAGGAGGAAGAGGAAAGGGGTGGAGGAGGAGAAGGGAGGAGGAGGAGAGAGGAATGAGGAGGAGGAGAGAGGAATGAGGAGGAGGGAGGAGGAGGAGGGGAAGGAGGAGGAGGGAGGAGAGGGAGGAGGGGAAGGAGTAGTAGGGAGGAGGAGGCCATCATTTGTGTCCAGGCTGATTTCATGAGCTTTATTTTTTTTTAAATTCTGTGGAATCAGAAAGCAGCAATGTCTGACTTTCATTTCTTCATTTTCATAGATTTTGTTACTTATTATTACTTTTGTCAGATTCAAGTTATTTCTGTGACCCTGGTGGGTTTTTCTTTCGTTAAACGAGAGGTACCAAGAAATGTTACCACGTGTGTGTATGTGGGTAATGTATCATTCTGATGTCCAGGCTCTTTAGCTCATAGAGGATTGAATACACTAGATACAACTGTAACAAATCCTCTGCTGTAATAAGTATTAATGTTCCAATTCATTGACAGCAAGCAGAGATCTTAAAGGCTCTCAGACTTGTTCTCTTAATTCTCTGTTGGGTTTGTGATTAAATACAACAGGTGCAGGTTATTCTGGAGGAACTATAATGAAGAGAACAGTAGGGGGCGCCGTTGTACTGACTATCGTCATTCATGTAGTCCCTCTTGATGCGCTGTTATATAATTCATGCTTCCATACCATTTGCCCCTACACCTTATCCACAATGCTTCTCACACTGCCACAATGGGTGCTAATAGTTGCAGGACAGATTTTGCTACATTATGCAGCCTGAGGAATCAGAGCTGCAGTATAAAGCATGAGGGAGAGAAAAAGCTGCTGGAATATCAGGGCCCAAATCTCACAGTGATCAGAAAAAAAACAATGCGGTTATTTGGGTAGCCTAGAATAAATTAATATCTTCCTCTTTTTTATTGGCTGCTGAGAATGTGTACAGGTAACCCCACCCCCGAGGAACTGTGTTATTTTAAATTTATACAAGGGAGTGGGGATTTAGCCAAGGCGTTGTGTACAGGGTAGCAAATACCAAATATCTCTGTCTTGGATGGCAACTCATAGGAACACTATAGGGCGTAATTTCTCATTTTTGTTTTTATGCCCTTATGGGTGTGAAATAAATGAAACAGACACCTGATCAAAATTAGTTTTTGCCGGTTTTATAGTCAAAATGACATTTTTACACAGACAACAGGAACACGCCTATATTTTTGTGCAAAAAAATAGTTAAAATAAAACCTCTTATTTTATACATTCTGATATACATATTTAACAAGGTTTATGGCACCATAACCAGATTCAAAGGAAAACAAAAATATATAGAATAATAATTGCTATTTTTTTTATTTTCTATACCTCGGTCTTAGTGCTGGCACTTTTCACCACTTTAAGTGGACCTGTCTCATACACATAGTGATTAGCACCATTTTATAGGCCGGACAAGTGACATCAAACCTCACAAACATTTAATGAACAGATTAAGCCCCGCCCCTGAGGAGCTCTAAAATTTCCTGTAAATTTTTGTGGGTAGAATTATATAAACTCTTATCTTTTTGTAGTCTTTTCTTTTTTTTTTAAAAAGGTAGTTCCATAAAAATTGGGGTAATGTAAGATTTTTGGGTGCCATCCGCTGAACAAAGTATACTTTGAAGACTCTAAAGAATTCTTAATTTTAAAGCCAACAAAATGGCCGTAACTATGAGCAGACTCATTCTTGAAATATTTGTTAAAGTCTTAACAATTCTCTTAACAATTTTCACTACTTTAAGTTGACTTGTCTCATACACATAGTGATTAGCACCATTTTATAGGCCGGACAAGTGACATCACACCTCACAAACATTTAAATTCCCATTTGAGTAGATTAAGCCCCGCCCCCGAGGAGCTCCAAAATTTCCTGTAATTCTTTTGGGGCAGAATTATATAAACTCTATCTTTTTGTAGTTTTTTTTTTAAGAGGCAGATCTATAAAAAATTGGGGAAATTTAGGATTTTTGGATTGCATCCGCTGAACAAAGTATACCTCGAAGACTCTAAAGAATTCTTAATGGTACGAGCCAACAAAACGGCAGCTGCGACTATGTGTAGACTCGTTCTTGAAACATTTGATAAACTCTAACAATTCTCACGCTCAAAAACAAAAATTATTGCACATTAAGCCACTGAGGGCAAGTAATGGTCAAGGTCTTGGTTGACGATACCATATCAACCCGAATACAAAAATATAACATTACACACCCAAAATTAACCCTTTCTGTTCTGGCCATAAAAATATTATTTTTTTTTTTATTATGGCTGATTTTGACTTCAACCCTTTTTTTTTCCCCGTCATCACTATCTTTGGCGCTATCGTTTCGAGTATTTCGTTACATTTTCTTTTACACAATAGGTGAATGCCTGACAACATTGCTTTCCTCAGTCTATGAACCTGCACAGACCATGGACGATCATAGGACTTCTCTTTGCTCAAAAATTTGCCAAAAAAAGTCAACATCCTTCTTTAGATTTTTATTTTTTTTTTAATCTGGTTGATGTTTTTGAAAAATAATTTCTTAGATATTCATAAATTTTTTGCTACACAACAGTCTCCACCCCAATAAGTTTCGGTGTAAGAATCCTTGGTGTTATCCCATTGTTTAAGTCTTCCTCAAACTCCAGTAATTGTCCCATAAAGTTCAGATTGGGAGATATGATTGGTCGCTTTCCTTTGACAAATTTGTAGGCATCGGTCATAGTCATCCGCGTGTGCTTCATTAGGTAGGCAATCACGATGGTGGCAGAGCGAGAGACACCTGCTTGGCAATGGATGAGAAGACCTTTCCCGCATTGGTGAGCTTCCTCTAGAAAATATAATGGAAAAAAGTTTAGAAACTGGACCGACCCTAATCTTTACCCATAAAGATATAAAAAAATACTATAAAATATATCTAATATATAAAGCTGAGTGTATGTATGTGTGAATGCATGTGTGTGTGTGTGTGTGTGTGTGTGTGTGTGTATGTATGTATGTATGTTTATGTACAGTGTGTATGTATAGGTAGGTGTGTGTGTGTGAATTTATGTATGTGTGTGTGTGTGTGTATATGTATATGTGTGTATGTATGTATATGTGTGTATGCATGTATGTGTATGTATGTATATATGTGTATGTATGTATGTGCACCCGCGTGTGTGTGTATGTGTATATAGGTATGTACTGTATGTGTGTGTATGTGTGTGTGTATATAGGTATATGTATGTATGTGTATGTATGTGTGTCCGCTAAAGGAATCAGCACCGTTGTATTTACAATCACAACATTTTGCACAGACGCTTCATGTGACTCAGGAAACGTCATAGACTATGTTTTGAGGGGAAAATTTAACCCCGCAATTTACAGCTATTCACCAAAAAACCTGCTTACATTAAAGTCAATGGAGCTGGGAGCTACAGGTCATTAATAGGAGCTCTGATTGGTTGCTATAGGCAACAAACGACATTCTCAGTATAAGAAACTTATGTGTGAGGCAATATGATTTTGGTTGAGAGAAAAATAGAGAGACAGAGACAGACAGAGCCAGAGAGAGACAGAGAGAAAGAAACAGACAGACGGGGAGAAAAAGAGAGAGAAACAGATAGAGACAGTCAGAAACAGAGACAGACAGAGAGAGACACTGATAGAGATAGAGAGAGAAGCAGAAAGACATACACAGCAATACAGAGAGAGACTGATAGAGAAACAGAGAGACAGACAGACAGGGCAAGACAGACAGAGAGAGAGACAGAGAGAGAGACAGAGACAAACAGATAGACAGAGAGAGACCGAGAAAGAGGCAGAGAGAAATAGACAGGGAGAGAAACAGAGAGATAGAGAGAGAGACAGGGAGACAGAGACAGAGACAGAGAGGCCGAGAAAGAGACAGAGAGAGAGAGAGGCAGAGATAGAGAGACAGACACAGACAGAGAGAGATGGTGAAGATCGCCGCCCAATATGTCACCACATGTCATAAGCTGAGAGGAACTAAAGACCTCCAAATGGACCATCATTCCCCAAATTGTGCCCCCGACACCTCATCCCCACAACTCTAACCCACTCCCCTGTCACACTTCTTTTCTTGCTTTGGTAACACTAATTGTATTTTGGTCCTGCCAATAAAGCATATTTGATTTGAGAGAGGCAGAGAGAGACAGAGAGACGGATAGAGAGAGAGACAGAGACGGATAGAGAGGTAGACAGTGAGACAGACAGAGGCGGATAGAGAGGTAGACAGAGAGACAGACAGAGGCGGATAGAGAGGTAGACAGTGAGACAGAGAGACGGCTAGAGAGGTAAACAAAGACAGAGACAGATAGAGAGAGACAGAGACAGACAGAGAGACAGATAGAGAGGCAGACAGAGACAGACAGAGAGAGAGAGACAGAGAGACAGACGGATAGAGAGGTAGACAGAGAGACAGACAGAGGCGGATAGAGAGGTAGACAGAGAGACAGACAGAGACGGATAGAGAGGTAGACAGAGAGACAGACAGAGACGGATAGAGAGGTAGACAGAGAGACAGACAGAGGCGGATAGAGAGGTAGACAGTGAGACAGAGAGACGGATAGAGAGAGACAGAGACAGACAGAGAGACAGATAGAGAGGCAGACAGAGAGAGAGAGACAGAGAGACAGACGGATAGACAGAGAGACAGAGAGACGGATAGAGAGAAACAGAGACAGACAGAGAGACGGATAGAGAGGTAAACAGAGACAGAGACGGATAGAGACAGAGGCAGACAGAGAGACAGACAGAGAGACTGATAGAGAGGTAGACAGAGAGACAGACAGACGGATAGACAGAGACAGAGAGAAAGAGAGACAAAGAGAGACAGTTATTATTTCAGGCAACACAGGGTACTACAGTTATATATATACTTACACACACACACATACACACACACACACACACATATATACAGTATATATACTGCAACTTCAAATGTGTTTCGGACCAAAGTCTTTTATCATTGTATATATATTTTTTGAAGAATGTTTAAACATTTTTAAATAAAAAAATAATGGGGTTTTTATGAAACCTGGCTGTTGAGATCCTTCTCTCTGTAGATGAAGCTATTTATTGACGAGCATTGCTTTCTATGGATGGGTGAGCTGATTTCATGGACTTTATTTCAAACCCTAAACTTGGGGTTAACAGTATGAATTTGGCCGCCCCATGTCGGTGCCCCTTTGGAGCACTGCACTGAGTAGGCAGGAATACAGTAATTTGGTAATTGATGCAGCTTAATAGACATGATTCCTCTAAACAGCACACCAAGAGGATTGGCATGGTATTGCAGGTAGAACTTATTTAGGTTTTGTTTTACTAATAGGAGCAATTTTGGAGGCTTAGGAGACCTGGTCGGTTCCCTTTAAAAGGGATTTCATTGCAATACCAGACACGGACACATAGGCAGGGGTGGCACTGTTTTTGTAATCTCAAACTTTCACTTTATCCACCAAATAAATTGAGAAATTTACCAATAAATTCAAACGCCTCCTCGAAGTACTGCCTGAGATTTTGCTTGTTGCTGTCCGTTGCTGGTAGTCGCTTGTAGTTGAAGATCCCTTTCTCGTAATGATAGAGGGGCAGATGTGTGGTGACATTGACGATGTACCCGATGTTCATCCGCTGCATCTTCTCCAAGTCTTGGGCATCGTGTTCATTTCCCAGAAAGAGGAAGGGCAGTATGGGGGTGAGTTCTGCGTTCTCGATGTCCGGGGTGCTGGGGACGGACTGAGGTAGTGTTATTGTCACCGCTGACGCGCCGCCTCCGTCCGGACAGTCTTGGAGTTGGAGGGAATTGTCACACAGGTTTTCATGGTTCTGTTTGAAACTGCTGAGGCCACCTGGAAAAAAAAGTGAAAAACTAAGTCTAAGTCACCAATAAATTAAAAATAAATCTAGAACATTTGCCATAAAGCGTAATAATGACCTAGAATTTTTAGATAAGTGGAAAATCATATTTACACATTTTTGAGAGGCGGAGCTTATCTGTTAACAAACACTACATATGTTCCCCTTCAACATATGTCAAAATTAATAAAAACCATACTGTCACGGGCGTGTCACGGTTGACAGATAGTCCTATGGTGTCTGGCTGTAGAAGGTCGCAGCATTCGGCTACACAAACTGCTCCCTGACTGTCTATTCTTCCTCCTGTGGTGTAATTGGTATCCTATGCATCTTCTCTGCTTGGGGTTAATCCCTTTCCTTTTAGAACCCTGCGGATAGCCTCACTTTCCAGCTGTTAATCCGCATTACTACCCCTTGTGTCCTTAAATACCCACATTTCCCCTTGGTGTTTGCTGGTGATAGAGTTATATTTCTATACAGGCTTTGGATGCAAGCAGTCAGCTTGTATTCATCTGAAGAAACATTGTAAGTTGTTGCTGTTCCTCTCCCAGAATCATCCTGGAGATAAGTTCTTCATATACTTTCCCCTGTTTGTGCTCCCTGTGTCTTCTTTAGTACTTACTGGGGTTGACTAAGGGCTCATCCCATCCGTTCCCTACTTATGGCCCAGTTCATGGTCAATCAGGGCCAGGTATTCAGCTCGGCACATAGTTGCGGAACCTATCTTGGGTGGCCAAGGGAGCCAGGGACCAGTGGAAGGTTCGGTCAGGGGTCACCATCTCCCCTTTCCCTAGACACAGGGTTTCCTTTCCCTGTCATCATACGCATGGTACTTCTCCATACCTAGCCTGACACATACATTAGACCCCCTAAATGTATATAGACCCCAGACCAGATCCATAAATAAATAAATACAGATTGCTTGCTAATCCCTACATTAATGGAGATTCTGGACCATCCAACCTACAGACTGACCCTCTAAATATACAGTATATGAGCCCAATACAGACCTTCTAAAAAATAGACTCCAGACCAGACCCCTCCTTGTTTCGAGACCCCAGACCAGACCTCTTTTTAGAGACATAAGATCACCTATCCCTGTATACAGACTAAATTGTCCAAATCCCCTGCTTACAGACCCCCAAACCAATCCCCTGCTTACAGACCCCAAACCAACCCCCTTTTTACAGACCCCAAACCAACCCCCTGCTTACAGACCCCAAACCAACCCCCTGCTTACAGACCCCAAACCAACCCCCTGCTTACAGACCGCAAACCAACCCCCTGCTTACAGACCCCAAACCAACCCCCTGCTTACAGACCCCAAATCAACCCCTGCTTACAGACCCCAAACCAACCCCCTGCTTACAGACCCCAAACCAACCCCCTGCTTACAGACCCCAAACCAACCCCCTGCTTACAGACCCCAAACCAACCCCCTGCTTACAGACCCCAAACCAACCCCCTGCTTACAGACCCCAAACCAACCCCCTGCTTACAAACCCCAAACCAACTCCCTGCTTACAGACCCCAAACCAAGCCCCTGCTTACAGACCCCAAACCAAGCCCCTCCTTACAGACCCCAAACCAACCCCCTGCTTACAGACCCCAAACCAACACCCTGCTCACAGACCCCAAACCAAGCCCCTGCTTACAGACCCCAAACCAAGCCCCTGCTTAGACCCCAAACCAACCCCCTGCTTACAGACCCCCAAACCAACCCTCTGCTTACAGACCCCAAACCAACCCTCTGCTTACAGACCCCAAACCAACTCCTTGCTTACAAACCCCAAACCAACCCCCTGCTTACAGACCCCAAACCACCCCCTGCTTACAGACCCCAAACCAACACCCTGATTACAGACCCCAAACCAACCCCCTGCTTACAGACCCGAAACCAAGCCCCTGCTTACAGACCCCAAACCAACACCCTGCTTACAGACCCCAAACCAACACCCTGCTTACAGACCCCAAACCAACCCCCTGATTACAGACCCCAAACCAACCCCCTGCTTACAGACCCCAAACCAACACCCTGATTACAGACCCCAAACCAACACCCTGATTACAGACCCCAAACCAACTCCCTGCTTACAGACCCCAAACCAAGCCCCTGCTTACAGACCCCAAACCAAGCCCCTCCTTACAGACCCCAAACCAACCCCCTGCTTACAGACCCCAAACCAACACCCTGCTCACAGACCCCAAACCAAGCCCCTGCTTACAGACCCCAAACCAACCCCCTGCTTACAGACCCCCAAACCAACCCTCTGCTTACAGACCCCAAACCAACCCTCTGCTTACAGACCCCAAACCAACTCCTTGCTTACAAACCCCAAACCAACCCCCTGCTTACAGACCCCAAACCACCCCCTGCTTACAGACCCCAAACCAACACCCTGATTACAGACCCCAAACCAACCCCCTGCTTACAGACCCGAAACCAAGCCCCTGCTTACAGACCCCAAACCAACACCCTGCTTACAGACCCCAAACCAACACCCTGCTTACAGACTCCAAACCAACCCTCTGCTTACAGACCACAGTTTACAGGCACCAAACAACCCCCTGCTTACAGACCCCAAACCAACCCCTTACTTACAGACCCCAAACCAACCCCCTGCTTACAGACCCCAAACCAACCCCTGCTTACAGACCCCAAACCAACCCCCTGTTTACAGACCCCAAACCAACTCTCCGCTTACAGACCCCAAACCAATCCCCTGCTTACAGACCCCAAACCAACCCCCTGCTTACAGATCCCAAACCAACCCCCTGCTTACAGATCCCAAACCAACCCCCTGCTTACAGACCCCAAACCAACCCCCTGCTTACAGACCCCAAACCAACCCCCTGCTTACAAACCCCAAACCAACTCCCTGCTTACAGACCCCAAACCAAGCCCCTGCTTACAGACCCCAAACCAAGCCCCTCCTTACAGACCCCAAACCAAGCCCCTCCTTACAGACCCCAAACCAACCCCCTGCTTACAGACCCCAAACCAACACCCTGCTCACAGACCCGAAACCAAGCCCCTGCTTACAGACCCCAAACCAACCCCCTGCTTACAGACCCCCAAACCAACCCTCTGCTTACAGACCCCAAACCAACCCTCTGCTTACAGACCCCAAACCAACTCCTTGCTTACAAACCCCAAACCAACCCCCTGCTTACAGACCCCAAACCACCCCCTGCTTACAGACCCCAAACCAACACCCTGATTACAGACCCCAAACCAACCCCCTGCTTACAGACCCGAAACCAAGCCCCTGCTTACAGACCCCAAACCAACACCCTGCTTACAGACCCCAAACCAACACCCTGCTTACAGACTCCAAACCAACCCTCTGCTTACAGACCACAGTTTACAGGCACCAAACAACCCCCTGCTTACAGACCCCAAACCAACCCCTTACTTACAGACCCCAAACCAACCCCCTGCTTACAGACCCCAAACCAACCCCTGCTTACAGACCCCAAACCAACCCCCTGTTTACAGACCCCAAACCAACTCTCCGCTTACAGACCCCAAACCAATCCCCTGCTTACAGACCCCAAACCAACCCCCTGCTTACAGATCCCAAACCAACCCCCTGCTTACAGATCCCAAACCAACCCCCTGCTTACAGACCCCAAACCAACCCCCTGCTTACAGACCCCAAACCAACCCCCTGCTTACAAACCCCAAACCAACTCCCTGCTTACAGACCCCAAACCAAGCCCCTGCTTACAGACCCCAAACCAACCCCCTGCTTACAGACCCCAAACCAACCCCCTGCTTACAGACCCCAAACCAACCCCCTGCTTACAGACCCCAAACCAACACCCTGCTCACAGACCCGAAACCAAGCCCCTGCTTACAGACCCCAAACCAACCCCCTGCTTACAGACCCCAAACCAAGCCCCTGCTTACAGACCCCAAACCAAGCCCCTCCTTACAGACCCCAAACCAACCCCCTGCTTACAGACCCCAAACCAACACCCTGCTCACAGACCCCAAACCAAGCCCCTGCTTACAGACCCCAAACCAAGCCCCTGCTTACAGACCCCAAACCAACCCCCTGCTTACAGACCCCCAAACCAACCCTCTGCTTACAGACCCCAAACCAACCCTCTGCTTACAGACCCCAAACCAACTCCTTGCTTACAAACCCCAAACCAACCCCCTGCTTACAGACCCCAAACCACCCCCTGCTTACAGACCCCAAACCAACCCCCTGCTTACAGACCCGAAACCAAGCCCCTGCTTAGAGACCCCAAACCAACACCCTGCTTACAGACTCCAAACCAACCCTCTGCTTACAGACCACAGTTTACAGGCACCAAACAACCCCCTGCTTACAGACCCCAAACCAACCCCTTACTTACAGACCCCAAACCAACCCCCTGCTTACAGACCCCAAACCAACCCCTGCTTACAGACCCCAAACCAACCCCCTGTTTACAGACCCCAAACCAACTCTCCGCTTACAGACCCCAAACCAATCCCCTGCTTACAGACCCCAAACCAACCCCCTGCTTACAGATCCCAAACCAACCCCCTGCTTACAGATCCCAAACCAACCCCCTGCTTACAGACCCCAAACCAACCCCCTGCTTACAGACCCCAAACCAACCCCCTGCTTACAAACCCCAAACCAAGCCCCTGCTTACAGACCCCAAACCAAGCCCCTCCTTACAGACCCCAAACCAACCCCCTGCTTACAGACCCCAAACCAACACCCTGCTCACAGACCCCAAACCAAGCCCCTGCTTACAGACCCCAAACCAAGCCCCTGCTTACAGACCCCAAACCAACCCCCTGCTTACAGACCCCAAACCAACACCCTGCTCACAGACCCCAAACCAAGCCCCTGCTTACAGACCCCAAACCAAGCCCCTGCTTACAGACCCCAAACCAACCCCCTGCTTACAGACCCCCAAACCAACCCTCTGCTTACAGACCCCAAACCAACCCTCTGCTTACAGACCCCAAACCAACTCCTTGCTTACAAACCCCAAACCAACCCCCTGCTTACAGACCCCAAACCACCCCCTGCTTACAGACCCCAAACCAACACCCTGATTACAGACCCCAAACCAACCCCCTGCTTACAGACCCGAAACCAAGCCCCTGCTTACAGACCCCAAACCAACACCCTGCTTACAGACCCCAAACCAACACCCTGCTTACAGACTCCAAACCAACCCTCTGCTTACAGACCACAGTTTACAGGCACCAAACAACCCCCTGCTTACAGACCCCAAACCAACCCCTTACTTACAGACCCCAAACCAACCCCCTGCTTACAGACCCCAAACCAACCCCTGCTTACAGACCCCAAACCAACCCCCTGTTTACAGACCCCAAACCAACTCTCCGCTTACAGACCCCAAAACAATCCCCTGCTTACAGACCCCAAACCAACCCCCTGCTTACAGATCCCAAACCAACCCCCTGCTTACAGACCCCAAACCTTCTCCCTGCTTACAGACCCCAAACCAACCCCCTGCTTACAGACCCCAAACCAACCCCCTGCTTACAGATCCCAAACCAACCCCCTGCTTACAGATCCCAACCCAACCCCCTGCTTACAGACCCCAAACCAACCCCCTGCTTACAGACCCCAAACCTTCTCCCTGCTTACAGACCCCAAACCAACCCCCTGCTTAAAGACCCCAAATCAACCCCTGCTTAAAGACCCCAAACCAACCCTCTGCTTACAAACCCCAAACCAACCCCCTGCTTACAGACCTCAAACCACCCCCCTGCTTACAGACCCCAAACCAACCCCCTGCTTACAGACCCCAAACCACCCCCCTGCTTACAGACCCCAAACCAAGCCCCTGCTTACAGACCCCAAACCAAGCCCCTGCTTACAAACCCCAAACCAAGCCCCTGCTTACAGACCCCAAACCAAGCCCCTGTTTACAGACCCCAAACCAACTCTCCGCTTACAGACCCCAAACCAATTCCCTGCTTACAGACCCCAAACCAACCCCCTGCTTACAGACCCCAAACCAACCCCCTGCTTACAGACCCCAAACCAACCCCCTGCTTACAGACCCCAAACCAACCCCCTGCTTACAGACCCCAAACCAAGCCCCTGCTTACAGACCCCAAACCAACACCTGGCTTACAGACCCCAAATCAACCCCTGCTTAAAGACCCCAAACCAACCCCCTGCTTACAAACCCCAAACCAACCCCCTGCTTACAGACCCCAAACCACCCCCCTGCTTACAGACCCCAAACCAACCCCCTGCTTACAGACCCCAAACCAAGCACCTGCTTACAGACCCGAAACCAACCCTCTGCTTACAGACCCCAAACCAACTCCCTGCTTACAAACCCCAAACCAACCCCCTGCTTACAGACCCCAAACCACCCCCTGCTTACAGACCCCAAACCAACACCCTGCTTACAAACCCCAAACCAACACCCTGATTACAGACCCCAAACCAACCTCCTGCTTACAGACCCCAAATCAACTCCCTACTTACAGACCCCACCCCCCTGCTTACAGACCCCAAACCAACCCCCTGCTTACAGACGCTAATGTGGCGCCCTGGACAAGCCAGGGGCCACAGAGAACAACACCTACACACACCCCACACTCCCGGTCAGGCACACCGAAGTCAGACACAAACCCTTGTTGCCTTCCTACAGGGGCTGATGTCCACACCAGGGGGTGGGCCAGGTGGTTGGCCCCGCCCACCGAGGAGTTCACAGTCCTGGAGGCGGGAAAACCAGGCAGATTAGGTTTGGAAGGGGAAGTAGAAGGAGGAAAGTGGTAGAAGAGCAACCTGAAGTTGGTCCGGGTGTGTGGCCCGGACGGATCAGCAAGGTTGGCAGACGGTGGTGACCGTCTGCAGGAGTGGCCTATCAGAGCTTACCGTAAAGACCGTGGACGGGCGGTGGCCAGGTGGTACCGGACCGGTACGCAAAGAAGCCAGCACCATCTGGCAGGGGCTTACGGACCCCGGCAAGGCTAGGAGTCGCCGTGAATTTGCCGAATTCGTTAGTGAAGGGAACCTCCTGGGTTTCCCAGCAGCCAAGCCCCGACAGAAGGCAACAGTCCAACCAAGAGAGGGAGACACCGCCACCGCCAAGGCAATCGTTTCTCAGGGCCAGAGCCTGCGGGCAAAAGGGGCTCCTCCAGCCCATATCCAAGCTGGGGAGCGGGTTACCGGTGGGAACCCATTGGAACCATCTACCGTACATAGGTGCAGGGAAAGGCAGTCACCATCAACCTGCCGGGAGAAACAACACCGCAGCCGCCTGTGGGGACCCGTCCATCCAGCCGAGTGTTTTACCGAGAACTGTGTCCTCATCATTGGCTGAGTGAGTACCACCGTGCCGTGTGGCACAGCGCTGCCCCCGCGACCCTGCACCTCACCAGGCCCCGTAGCCCGCCTGCCATCCATCCCTACCCCTTCACCGGGCCCCGGGACAACCAACCCCCTACCCACGGAGGGGAGAAATAACATCCAGGCTGCTCCCTGTCACCGCTCCCGGGATCCCCGTCTAGAGCAGCGGTGGTGTCACCAATATCACCACAACCGTGGGTGGCGTCACGGACAATAATCACATCCCCACAATCAAAATCCCCCTTTTCACTCACGGGCGAGGAGCGCTGCTCGAGTCCCCGGGATCCGGCCCACCGCTCGAGCCACCACCGAGCAGCAGCGGCCGGACCCGAGCAGTGGGAGAGCGCAGCGTCCCCTCCTCCGCCCGCGACACTAAACCAATCCCCTACTTACAAACCCCAAATCAACTCCCTACTTAGACCCCAAACCAACCCCCTGCTTACAGACCCCAAATCAACTCCCTACTTACAGACCCCACCCCCCCTTCTTACAGACCCCAAACCAAGCCCCTTCTTACAGACACCAAACCAACCCCCTGCTTACAGACCCTAAATCAACCCCTGCTTACATACCCCAAACCAACCCCCCTGCTTACAGACCCCAGACAAAACCTTTATATAGACCCAGAAATGTTCTTCTAGGGGTCTGTTCTGGGGTCTGTATGTAGAGATTCCAAACCTTGCAGGAAATGTTAAGCCCCTCTGTGCTACAGGGTCCCCTCCTTTATGCAAACATGTACAGATCACATCTCTTGGTGGTCTTTTGGGAATTCATCATCAGCTATATCTCGTCCTACATAATCATATTAGTAAATCTTGGCTAATTCTTGGATGAATTCTAGTGATGGCGCTCCATACATTATATGCGTCTGTCCTCATTATAACCATGCAGCATATAACTGAGCGGTGAGTGAGGTCCAGGCTGGAAATCTCACACGTCAGTGGAGGGGATATTAGGAGCAGACGGCGAATAGAAGTTTCCACAATTAGATAAAGTAAAATCCAAGATCAAACTGTATAGAAATATAGTGACCTGCGCCGAAATGTGCGGCAATCTGTAGTGACCACGGTATGGAGCTGTAGAAGAAGAGACATTCTGAAGTATGGGCGTCATGGTGGCTCAGTGGTTAGCACTTCGGTCTTGTGGTGGCTCAGTGGTTAGCATTGAAGTCTTGTGTTGGCTCAGTGGTTAGCATTTCAGTCTTGTGGTGGCTCAGTGGTTAGCACTGCAGTTTTGTGGTGGCTCAGTGGTTAGCACTGCAGTCTTGCAGCGCAGGGGGTTCTGGGTTCGAATCCCACCAAGGACACCATCTGCAAGGAGTTTGTATGTTCTCCCCGTGTTCGCGTGGGTTTCCTCCGGGTTCTCCGGTTTCCTCCCACACTCCAAAAACATACTGATAGGGACTTTAGATTGTGAGCCCCAATGGGGACAGTGTTCCTGATGTATGTGGAATATGTTAGCGCTATATAAAAATAAAGATTTATTTTTTTATTTTAAGTATCTCAGCTTCATTTTCCAGGGTATGGGCACTAAGGTTCACTTTATCAACTCACTGCATAATACAATAACTACTTACAGTACATCACAAAAGTGAGTACACCCTTCACATTTTTGTAAATATTTTCTTATATCTTTTCATGGGGCAACAGTAAAGATCTGACCCTGTGATACAATGAGCAGTGTCAGTGTGCAGCTTGTATAACAGGGTAAATAACTCAATACACAGCCATTAATGTCTAAACTACTGGCAATAAATGTGAGAACTGTATACTGTGAACGTACAGGTCACTGTCTCCATCAAGATCAACATATTCTTTCCTGCAGCTTTCATCATTACCAGGATCTTACTGGTTCCCTGACATTTTTCTATTCTCATAACCCATATTCAAAGTATATTGGGTATTTTTCATACAAAAGATATGTTATCATGCTGCAGTTCCCCTAGCAGTGATAAGAGCACAGGTCACTGTCTACATCAAAATCAGCATATTCCTCTCCTGCACCTGTCATGATTACCATGATCCTACTAGCTACTTGCCATTTCTCTACTGCCATGACCCATATTTCCAGTATATAGGTTATTGGGCATACAAAAGAAAAATTCATTACCACGTTGCAGTTTCCCCAGCAGTGATAAGTCACTATCTCCATCAAGATCAACATATTCTCTCCTACAGCTTTCATCATTACCAGGATCTTACTAGTTACATGGCATTTTTCTATTCTCATAACCCATATTTCCAGTATACTGGGTATTTTGCATACAATATCATGCTGCAGTTCCCTTAGCATTGATAAGAGGACAGGTCACTGTCTACATCAAAATCAACATATTCCTCTCCTACAGCTGCAATGATTACTATCATCCTACTAGCCATTTCTCCTCTGCCATAACCCACATTTCCAGAATACTGGGTATTTTGCATACAAAAAAAAATGATCATGCTGCAGTTCCCTTAGCATTGAAAAGTGCACAGGTCACTGTCTACATCAAAATCAACATATTCCTCTCCTACAGCTGTAATGATTACTATGATCCTACTAGCCATTTTTCCACACCCATGATCTACATTTCCAGTACAGAATAAAAAAATTATCATGCTGCAGTTCCCCTAGCTTTAAGAAGAGGACAGGTCACTGTCTACATCAAAAGCAACACATTACTCCCCTACAGCTGTCATGATTACTATCATCTTACTAGCCATTTTTCCTCTGCCATAATAAAACATTTCCAGTATACTGTGTATTTTGTATACACAAAAATGATCTTGCTGCAGTTTCCCTAGCTTTGATAAGAGGACAGGTCACTGTTTACATCAAAATCAACATATTCCTTTCCTACAGCTGTCATGATTACAATCATCTTACTAGCCATTTTGCCTCTGCCATAATAAACATTTCCAGTATACTGGGTATTTTGTATACACAAAAATGATTGTGCTGCAGTTCCCCTAGCAGTGATGAGAGGACAGGTCACTGTCTACATCAAAATCAACACATTCTTCTCCTACAGCTGTAATGATTACTATGATTCTACTAGAAATTTTTCCACTCCCATGACCCACATTTCCAGTATACAATAAAAAATGATCATGTTGCAGTTCTCCTAGCAGTTTTAAGAGCACATGCCACTGTCTACATCAAAATCAACATATTCCTCTCCTACAGCTGTAATGATTACTATGATCCTACTAGCCATTTTTCCACTCCCATTATCTACATTTCCAGTACACAATTAAAAAAAAATTATCATGCTGCAGTTCCCCTAGCTTTAAGAAGAGGACAGGTCACTGTCTACATCAAAAGCAACACATTACTCCCCTACAGCTGTCATGATTACTATAATCTTACTAGCCATTTTTCCTCTGCCATAATAAACATTTCCAGTATACTGGGTAGTTTGTATACACAAAAATGATTGTGCTGCAGTTCCCCTAGCAGTGATGAGAGGACAGGTCACTGTCTACATCAAAATCAACACATTCTTCTCCTAGAGCTGTAAGGATTACTATGATCCTACTAGAAATATTTCCACTCCCATGACCCACATTTCCAGTATACAATTAAAAATTATCATGCTGCAGTTCCCCTAGCTTTGATAAGAGGACATGTCACTGCCTACATCAAAATCAACACATTACTCTTCTGCTGATGCTGTTAGTAATATCATGAACTTATTTCTACATGGCATAGTTTTAATGAAAGAACCTTTATGCTGTATAGCCGCATCTTCAATTACGTAATCTCCTTAGTAGACAGGTCACTGCCTCCAACAAAAGCATCACACTCATATGATCGCTTTTGCATACAAAACATTATTTGTTATCTGCTCCCATGGCAGTGATATAGTGTCATATACAATACAAGACGCGATTTTTTTTCTTTTTCTTTTTACAGTTTGACATCTATGAAAGTGTCTTGCAAACCTCAAGATCAATACAGAACATAAAGGGCATAGCTCCAAGGTAAAACAGAAGGAGATCACAGGAGTAATAATAATAAACAGACGAGCCGAGGGGGATTTACAGTTTTTTGTCGGGCACGAAAACGCCCAGATGTGAGACCAGCGACCTTTGCTTAAACTATAAAATGAGGGCGTAGTCCTAAAAATATGAGGAAGCGTTATTATAAACAATCACAGATGAATATTCCCTTTCTGAATGGTAAACTTTGTGTGTCGAATGAAAAAGAAAAAAAAAAAAAAAGATAAAAAAACAAAAAAAAAAACAAACTTTATAATAATTTTATTATTATTCTACCATTTTTTTTTAATACATTTTAATTTTTCATAGTCCTTAATAAAACACCTAAAGATTAAAAAATTGTAAATAAAAATATGTCCCGATCCTGTTCCCATCCAATAATATACATCACTCATATGCGGCGTTAGGAAATGTGTCTAATTGCTAAAATCGCAGCATTTAAAGTGGATCTTCCACTTTTTTTTTTTTCATTTAAGCTGAGTACCGTCTCTAATTGGAATTTTTCCACTGATTCTGGAACAGTTTTTCTTTTTCTTCTGCGCCCCTGCGTTAAAAAGTTATGCCCCACCGGTAAAGGTGCAAATTTTCCCTTTAAGCAAGTGGGCGTGCACCACAGAGTATCTATGTAGGCGTTAACGTTTTCTCCCCCGATATTGACCAATCAAAACACAGCTGCACCCACAGAGTCGTTTTATGGTATAAACCCACTTGGTTGAAGGGAAAATTTGCATCTTACTTCTGAGAGGGGGACAAAACTTTGGAACAGGGGGTCACAGAACAAAAATAAAAAATGTCCCGGAATCAGTGGAGCAGTGACAATTTGATGAGGCACTTAGTTTAAATCAAATAAATCCAGCGAAAGATCCCCTTTAAGTCCCACCCCCTGGAAGAGCTCATGTGTTTCTTGAATGATACGGTGTGTACACTATCAGCCATGTTGGACGCACTCACACACAACACTATCGCCCTCTGCACAGAACCACCCGACTGACAGGAAGGAGACCATGAGCCTCATTCATTTCTTACACTAATTGGTTACTATTGGCAACATAGACCTTTTTCCTGTCAGACAGTTATGATGAACCAGGCCCGATAAGCGTAATTCTTTACAAACTGCACAAATTAAACATACAGATTATTTTTATGACAGCCCCCTTAAAAGACCACATTTCAAGGCAATTTTCGTTGCTTGTGTCAAAAAGATTTTACTTCATATAAAGTCTGTGATCTTTTAGGAACTGGAGATAAACTTATTTTTCTATTAACAAAACTGTTTACATCTGTGGCAGCCATTTTCTAGCCAATTTTGACTGGTTGCTATTAACGGCAAGGTCACATTTTTCAGTATCCATTTGTGCCACCCCCGTGGGAGCAGCCGAGCTGCTCGGATCCGGGTTCGCGGTGGCTCGAGGGTCTCCGGACCCGGGGGTCGTGCAGCCCCTCAAATAAAACGGGGTATTTACAGGGGGGGTTGATGTATAGTTCGTGATGCCACCCGTGATGCACGGTAATTTGGGAGTACCGCGGCTGCCGTTGGGAGTACCTTGGGTGATGGAGTGGGGCAGCAAGGTGTTGTTACCCTCCACGGGTAGGGGAAGGCCCCGGGACTCAGTGAGGGGTGCCATGGGGTGCAGAGGTCACTCTTGTACTCAGTTCATAAGCAGACACTGACAACCGGGTAAACCAAGTCTCTGGGTACCGCTGCCGCTGAGGGGAGCTCGTCCAGGTCCCGTCCCCAATGGTGCTGCCCGGTGGTCCGTGACCTGCCTCCTGGCACTTAGTTTGACTTCAACTTGATGTCCCGGTAGCGTGAAACTAGCTGGGCCCCGCTCCCTACTATGGCTAAGTATGGGAGCTTGCTCTCAGGGCTCATGCTTGGTATTTTCTGGACCGTTTTGGATTGGAAAGTCCTATCCCCCTCGTTGTGCTAATGCCCTGATCTCTTAGCTTGGTGGGAACAGATCATAAAGGCTCTGTTCTCCTCAGGTAAATTGTCGCTGTTGCCTGAAGCTACTCCCCGACCTAGGGTCCGTGTACCCTGTCATGCCTTCGGTCCTGGACTGGTGATAGTGCTAGGCTGCCGGCTGTCCTCCTTGACAAGTCCGAGCACCTCACCACAATCCCCTGCGACCGGGGGTCCGACTCCTCTAGGCCCAGACCACCGTCTGCAGCCTAGACAGTTCCTTTAGGAGCCACCGCTCCAGACCTCCTCTGTGCTCCTCACAGCTCAAGGGCTACTTCCCAACCCTCTCTCACTCTCAGACTGACCACACTCCTCACCTCTCCTCCCTGACCCCCCAAGTGGGCGACCCTATTCCACTCAAGCCGTCCACTGGTGTGTCTGGTGGGTGTGGTGCAGGGTGTATCTAGGAATTGATTTGCTGTTGGAGGCAACACCATGTAAGTAGGGACCCAAAACCAAGAGGGAGGTGGAATACTGCACGGAAGGGCAGCTTTTGCAGTGCCCTGTGACGACCTGATAGTCCAGGGGCATCACACATTCACAAGAGCTATAGTATGATTTCGGCTGGTTTCAGAGGGACCGTAATATAATGGTGGGTCCTCCCCTGGTACTACTAAATTGAACATACATCACCACAGAAATGTCCGCCGAGTCGGGACTGACTGTGGCTGTCACAATGCAGGGTATATACCAAGGGACATCACCACAGAAATGTATGCCGAATCGGGACTGACTGTGGCTGTCACAATGCAGGGTACATACCATGGCCACGGTCAGAAGTCCTGAATTCACCCCCAGTCCTGTGACCTGTGCTCAAAAGTTGCCATTTTGAGGGTATTTCTGTATGTTTAGGATGGTTCTTTAGCATTTTGAGCCTAATACTCCTGAGTTTGGGTGTGATTTGTGGCATATATGTATGTGGCATGTCGTACATCTGTACACCACTGTTGACGCTCTGTCAGACCACGCCACAATTATTTTTTTCCTGTCAGAAAATGACAGAAAAAGACTGTATAATCATATAAGGTGCTCTAGAGGACATGTACCTCGATAGCGGCCATGTTCTGTGGCTCCCTAAACAGCAAAGATAAAAAACTGATATTTCAGAATTTCTTGACTATCACAGAACGTCATCGTAACCGTGAATCTTAAAAGGACTGAAATAAATAAAATTTAACATGGTTTTATCTATCCTGGAGCTCTATGTCACAGTTTCATAGCTTAAAGATGGCCGCCAGTGCAGACCATCACCGTTGCAATTTCACCACAAGTTTTGCCAAATGACAAACTCAGCTCTGCTACATTAATTTTTTTGTTTTTATTCACAGCTGGAACGAATTTCCACAGAATGCAGAGCGCTCCGCGTCCACGTGTCGCTCTAGTTGATTTACGACGTGGTTCGCCTCGGTTTTGTGTGTCTTCTTCATACTGACATCATTGTCCGGATCCTCCACCTGCCCGACCTCTATGGCAACGAGCACTCAATGACATCAGCCCTCGGACAATACAGAACAGCGGCTCTGTGTCATGCTCCTCGTTCACTTCCCGGGGAACGGATGATGTAATGTGAACAGGTGCAGGGGATTTTATTTACCCAAGTGAGGGAAAAAAAAAGGGAACCGAGACTGATAACGCGTCTGTCCGATGGTAATTCTCATCTATATTGTTTTATGGCTCCATATGGAGCTGCAGGGCCCCGCCTGACTAACATAAATACAATAATTAGCTGTGATCTGCTCCGTCACCTCGGCTGTGTGGGAAAATATAAAGAATACATTATATAGACCACACTTAGTTGTCACCTTACAGGTTGTACAGGATTAAAAAAAAAAAAGTGTGTACCTCTGTAGAGTGGCGCGAGGGGCAATAGTCGATGGTGAAGGATAGACTCCGGATGCCCCGGCACACTACATGAACGAGCTGGTCCTGGCTGGGTGTGTAGACTTGTGTCGTGTGGGCTGTGAACCCGTGCAGGCCACATAATGACGCTGACACCGGGTTGCCAGGATCAGACGACGACTTGTTTTCTGCAGGAGACCAACAGTCCATTTCAAACAACAGCACTTAACGGTTCGTTCTCAGCCACAATTTTAGACATTGGATAGCGGACACATATCTTCCAGCACGTTTCAATTGTACAAGGCCTGTTCAGACACAGTCCTAGTTCCCATTGGGTTGTTTCAGATCTTACAGGTCTTGTGGGTCCCACCACAACCCAGTGCAACACTACAGCACAGTTTGTGAAGGTCATCTTCTCTTTCAGCAGTACCATTGTGGCGCCCTGGACAAGCCAGGGGCCACAGGTAACAACACACACACACACCCACCCTCAGCAGTTCACAGCAGACATCTCCAGTGAAACCTGATTCCTTCCCTCGGGTTCAGACAGACACACTAGGTGGGCGGAGTCAAGCAGATAGGCACGCCTGCCGAAGAGTCTAGCTGGCCTGAGGCAGGAACCAGGTCCAGACAAGTCCAGGCAGAGGAAGAGAGAGGAGGTCTGCAGGGAGACAGAAGCAGACAGGGGCCTAGGTTAGAGCCTAGGACCCTCGGGTAGAGAGTGAGGCAGACGGTAGTGGCCGTCTGTGGGAGCCGGGAAGACAGTTGGTGGAACCGTAGGTAGCCGGGGCTGGGTAGTGGCCCACCGGTACCGAACCGGGGAGCCAGCTGGAAACCGGAGCGCAGGAGGAGCGTGCACGGAGGCGAAAGAAAGGACTTACACTACCAACCAGGGTCAGGGGGAAAAACTACTGCAGCCGTCTGTGGGACCCGTCCATCCAGCCGTGTGTTTTACCGAGAACTGTGTCTTCATCATTGGGCTGAGTGAGTACCACCGTGCCGTGCGGCACAGCGCTGCCCCCGCGACCCTGCACCTCGCCAGGCCCCGTAGCCCGCCTGCACCAACCATCCCTACCCCCATCATCGGGCCCCGGGACAACCAACCCCCTACTCACGGAGGGGAGAACTAACAACAAAGCTGCTCCCTGTCACCGCTCCCGGGATCCCCGTCCAGAGCAGCGGTGGTGTCACCAATATCACCACAACCGTGGGTGGCGTCACGGACAATAATCAAAACCCCCACAATCAAAATCCCCTTTTCACTCACGGGCGAGGAACGCCGCTCGAGTCCCCGGGATCCGGCCCACCGCTCGAGCCACCACCGAGCAGCTGCAGCAGCAGCCGGACCCGAGCAGTGGACGAGCGCAGCGTCCCCTCCTCCGCCCGCGACACCATGGTCATCTTCCCTTCCAGCAGTACCTCCTTAAGGTTCCCATCATGACCGCAGTAAAGCTTTGCACTTCCGTATGCTTGGGGGAAAACCACTTGGGTCATCTTCCCTTCCAGCAGTACCTCCTTATGGGTCCCATCATGACCGGAGTAAAGATTTGCACTCCCAGATGCTTGGGGGAAAACCATTTGGGTAGCTGACTACGTTCACACGCCAGTAAGGATAATCCTGGCCACAAAAGTCCTGCGCCAATAGGGATAACCTATTGCCTTGACAGTTAACGAGGTTGGCACTACTTTAACATCATTGATGGGTCTTTCCTTGGGATACGTCATCAATGTCTGGTCGGACAGAGGTCCAACACCCAGCACCCCTGCAAATCAGCTGTTCTCGGTGCCGATGACGGCAGCAGGCAGCTGTAAATGTTCATTTCTGAAGATGCCCTGTCTTCTGATGGTGGCTGCGGCCTGATACTGCACATCTGTGCCGCCCCAGCAGCGGATCGAACTGCTCGGATCCGGGGGTAGTGTCCATTCGTGGCTCGAGGGTCTCCGGATTCGGAGGCTCAGGGGCCACACTCTAAAGTAAAAAGGGGGATATTTACAGGGGAGTTATAGTTCGTGATGCCACCCGTGGTGTGCGGTAACTGGGAGTACCGCCGCTGCCGTTGGGAGTACCCGGGGTGATGGAGTGGGGCAGCAAGGTGTCGTTGCCCTCCACAGGTAGGGGTAGGCCCCGGGACTCTGGATGATGCTACTGGGTGCCATGAAGGGGAAATCACTCAGGTACTTACTCAACCAATAAGCAGATTCTGACAACCGGGTAAACCAAGTCTCTGGGTGCCGCTGCCTCTCAAAGGGGAGCTTGTCCGGGTCCCATCCCCTGCAGTGCTGCCTGGTGATCCATGACCTGCCTCCTGGCACAAAGTTTAAATTCACCGTAGTGGTCCGGTAGTCTGAAACTTGCCGGCCTCGCTCCCCACTGTGGCTAAGTGTGGGAGCTTGCTCTCAGGGCTCATGCTTGGGATTTTAGTGGGCTGCTTGTATGGAATCCCCTATCCCCCTCGTTGCGCTAGTGCCCCGATTTTGGAGCTAGTGGGAACAGTCCATAAAGGCTCTGTTCTTCGCAGGTTAATTGCCGGGTTGTCTGAAGCTTCTCCCCGACCTAGGGTCCATGTACCCCGCCGTGCCTTTGGTCCCGGACCGATTATAGGACCAGGCTGCTGACCGTCCTCTTTGACAGGTCCAGGCACCTAGCCTCAATCCCCTGCGACCGGGGCTCCGACTCCTCTAGGCCCAGACCACCGTCTGCAACCTAGTCAGCTTCTCCTGGGAGCCACTGCTCCCTGCCTCCTCGACTTCACTTCACTACTGCTTCACTACACTCCTCACCTCCCCTTTCTGACCCCTAGGTGGGGGACCCTATTCCGCTCAAGCCGCCCACTGGTGTGTCTGGTGGGTGTGGTGCAGGGTGTATCTAGGATTTCATTTGCTGTTGGAGGCAGCACTGTAAGATGGGCACCCAGAACCATGAGGGATTTGAATACTGCACTAAAGAGAAGGAGCATGCAGTACCCTGTGACGACCCGATAGTCCAGGGGCTTCACACATCCTCCTATTGATTTGAATGGGAGGCGGATGTGCAGTACTCGGCGGCGGCCACTACCAGAAGACGGGGCAGCGCCGGAACTGAGCATATCTGGCTGCCTGCTGCCGTCGTTGGCAACGAGAAAAGCTGATTGGTGGGGATGCGGGGTGTTGCACCCTGGCCGATCAGACATTGATGACTTATCTTAAAGATAGGCCATCAATGATAAAGTAGTGGCCACTAGAGTCTTGTCCTCCAGATTCTATTGTCTTTTCGACAATCGGTCTCTCATTTCAGAGTTGTATTCACTCCGTGTCTCAGTCAAAACTCAAGGTTCCTGCTCTCTCTTCTCTAGTCTCCTTTCCTTCCTTTGCTGCCACAAGCCACCCACAGTATGCGACCTTAACAACTGACCGACTACACGTCCGTCACTTTCACTCACTAGGTCTTCACGCTACTTCACAGATTCTTCTAGAATGAACCATCTCTTACCCTATCAACTAACCCCTCCCATTGTAGGCTAGTCCCAACACAACTATTAATTATTCTATAGTCCGGCGACTTCCTATACATGTGCTATGCAACACATTACTATATACAATACTTACTATATACTTTACCCTAACTTATACCTTACGTAGGAACATATTATAATTCACATTACACTTCATGACAACACAAGGACACGACTGTTGTCTTCGGGGATAGGAAAGTGACCACAACAGTCCATCATTTTTACATCCCCAAATACAGCACTCCATCCACATAAACAGAGGTTGCAAGGCGAAGATAAGTTATCATCACCTATCCAGATGATAGGTGGTTACTTGTAGTGTCACGGGCGGGGAGGGGATGCTGCGCTCACAACGCTCGGGTCCGGCGCTGCTGCTGCTTCGCCTGCTGCCCGGTGGCTCGAGCGGTGGGCCGGATCTGGGGACTCGAGCGGCGCTCCTCGCCCGTGGTTTTGGGGATTTATTGACTATTATTTATTGACGCCACCCACGGTTGTGGTGAGGTTGTGACACCACCGCTGCTCTGGACGGGGATCCCGGGAGCGATGACAGGGAGCAGCTTGGATGTGGTTCTTCCCCTCCGTGGGTAGGGGGATTGGTTGTCCCGGGGCCCGGTGAGGGAGGGAAGGCAGGCGGGTTACGGGGCCTGGTGAGGTGCAGGGTCGCGGGGGCAGCGTGGTGCCGCACGGCACGGTGGTACTCACTCAACCAATGAAGAATGCAAAGTCTCCGGTAAAACAAACGGCTGGATGGACGGGTCCCACAGACGGCTGCGGTGGTTCTTCTCCCGGTAGGTTGGTGGTGACTGCCTTTCCCTGCACCTGTGTCATGTTCTCAGTTCCGGTGGCTTCCCACCGGTAACCCGCTCCCCAGCTTGGATGGAGGCTGAGGGAGCCCCTTTTGCCCGCAGGCTCTGGCCCTGGGAACTGTAGCCTTGGCGGTGACTGTATTTCCCTTCACGGTTTGAGCTGTTGCCTTCAATCGGGTCTTGACTGCTGGGAAACCCCGGAGGTTCCCTTCGCTAACGGATTTGACCGGTTTTACGGGGTCCGTAAGCCCTGCCGAATGGTGCTGGCTTCTCTTCGCTCCCCGATCCGGTACCGGCGGGCCACTGCCCGTCCCCGGTCCTTACGGTTCACGTCAATCAGCCCCTCCTGCAGACGGTCACCACCGTCTGCCAACCTTGCTGTATGTGCCCGGGCCACGCACCCGGACACAGTCAGTCTCCTCCACTACCACTTCACTTCTTCACTCCACTACACTCTCCACTTCAACTCAACTTCCCTCCTTTTCCCGCCTTCAGGACTGTGAACTCCTCGGTGGGTGGGGCCAACTGCCTGGCTCCACCCCCTGGTGTGGACATCAGCCCCTGGAGGGAGGCAACAAGGATTTTGGTTTGACCTAGATGTGCCTAGCCGGGGTGTGGGGTGTGTTGTTGCAGTACCTGTGACGTCCTGGCTTGTCCAGGGCGCCACAGTAGATTCAAGGGGGTCCAAGCACTGGGACTCGCACCGATTGCCAGAATGGGATACTTTTATTCCATAGGTAATGAATGGAGCAGTGGTTGGTCATGCACTCTGCTGCTCCATTGTTACAAAGGCTACAAGTGCCCTGGTCTGCTGTTCGGTGCAGGTCCCAGCCATCGGACCTCCATAGATCTACAAATTATCACCTACCCTGGGCATCCACCTTAAAGAGGACCAGTCAACAGGTCAATAGTGTCCAGGTTTAGCTCCGCTGCTCCCCTGAGTATTCTGGTTTGTTTTAAATCCGCTACATGGTTCCAGAGATATTGCCCTTTTTATTTGGTGCCAATTTTTGTGGTCCTCATCAAGGAGGTGTGGTTCACAGAATAATTATGCAAAGCAGCCTAAACACACGCCCCAAAGGATCCTGTGAGCACTGCCCACTTGATAAAGACCAGAAAGATATATACAGTATCTCTGGAATACTGGTTCTTTTTCTCTTCTTTTTTGGGTTGGCTCCTGACGATTATCCCAGAGCACCGTGCATGGTTGTTACAGACAATCAGATATCGCTGGCTGCAGCTCCTCCTCCCCTCTCACAGCATGGAGGGACTTTTCTGAAAAAGGGGAACTACAAGCTCCTGGAAGATGAGGATGACTTCACATATTTATTTTTACCATATATTACAGTTTTAAATAGTCACATTCATTACTGATTTATCAAAAAAAAACTATGTAAAACTGGCTTTACTGAAGTCACGGGGGTGATAAAAGCCGAACCCGTCCATTATACAACCCTTCTACAGCTTAACAGAATGAATCGAGCTCTACTCGGATACGGAGAGGAAAGCAAAATCTCCTCCGTGGTTTTGTGTACACAGCATTAATTCCTTCTCATACGGTTAGATCATTTATTTATATAGAAACAGAACACCCTGGAAAAAAAGGAGAAACGCTACCACATTACACTGCGCTCCTGACAGATGGCGGATTACACAGGGTAACGTGGAAGGAAACCGTGCAATTGTAAAATATCTGATAAACAATACCTAAAGCTGTAAAAACGCATGTGGTCATGTTACAGCCAAATCACCTGGTATGTGCTGGCCCTTTAAGAAGGCATGTACCGCTATGTAGGGCTGGCTGGAGGGGGATGTCAGCCATACTGATGAGCAGCTATAGGAACATATTTTATTTTTGATTTATCCAGTAATTAAATATAAAAGAATAGTAATATTATATGATATATACTTATAGCATCCCTCTGGTCAGCAAGTATTCCCCTATAGCATCCCTTTATCTAGTCAGCACCTATAACATTCCTCCATCTGGTCAGCCCCTATAGAATTTCCCTTTATCTAGTCAGCACCTATAGTATCCCGCTATCTGGTCAACACCTATAAGCATTCCTCTATTTGTTGATCCCCTATAGTAACTCTCTGATCTGGACTTATAGCATTCCTCTTTCTGATCAGCACCTATAGCATTCCTCTATCTGGTCAGCACCTATGTGCATTTCTCTATCTGGTCTTCCACTATAGTATCTCTCCATCTGATCTGGACCTATAGCATGCCACCAGCTAGTAAATATCTATAGCATTCTTCTATTTTAGGGATCCACAACATTTTTTGGTCCAAGGGCCACATTGACATATTGAACCAAGCCAAGGGCAGGAAAATATTTTATAGAGGTACACATCAATGCACCACCATAATCACCATCAGCACATAACCAGAACCAAGTTTTGAGTATTTGAGGAATAGTTGCAAAGTTTCTGCTTCAAAAAATATCTGTGTGAACACATGCTAACTTAAACGGAGTTTCTGAAGCAGAAACTTAAAAATCCTTAAAACTTCAAGGATTCACGATTATAAGGAGGATTTGAAAGTTTTAGCATAATCTCGAAGTACAAGATCAGAACTACCATAAACACATGAGTGCGGCACCAGAAACACTATCAGTACATGAATGCAGCATCAAATTAACTCCTCCTAGACTGATCACTAATGAGCACACAGCTGGTCGATGCATGAGCCGGCCTGTGCAACTCAGAAGCACCAGAGAAAGTATAGTGAGGAGTGTCAGAGTCTGTGGTCTGAACAGTGTCTGATGCTGCCATGACACTTGGCATGTTTAGAGCAAACTACCATGTGACACTGATCCAGACCTCTAGTAATCCTCTATTTGATCTAGACCTATAGTAATCCTCTATCTGATCCGGATCTATAGTATTCCTCTATCTGATCCGGACCTATAGTATTCCTTTATCTGAGCCGGACCTATGATATTCCTTTACCTGATCCGGACCTATAGTATTCCTCTATCTGATCCAGGTCTATAGTATTCGTCTATCTGGTCCGGACCTATTATATTTCTCTATCTGATCTGGACCTATGGTATTCCTCTATCTGATCCGGACCTATGGTATTCCTCTATCTGATCCGGACCTATGGTATTCCTCTATCTGATCCGGACCTATAGTATTCTTTTATCTAATCCGGGCCTATAGTATTCCTCTATCTGATCCGGACCTATAGTATTCCTCTATCTGATCTGGTCCTATAGTATTCCTTTATCTGATCTGGACCTATAGTATTCCTCTATCTGATCTGGACCTATAGTATTCCTCTATCTGGTGTGGTTCTATAGTATTCTTATATGATGACGCTGGCTTTCGCATTGGGCGATGAGGGATGCTACTGACTCGTGTCCATCGTCTGCTTGCCAGGTATTGGCTATCGTACAGACATCTCAGTCCAGTTGCCGGCTGTACAGAAGAACGTGCAAGTGGCCAATAGCGCCTTTCATCTTCTATTAAGTAGGTGAGTCGTTCTGGACAATCCCTTTAAATAGATCACTAAACGCAGGTCATACAACTTAGCTAGTTGTCCGAAGAGATATTGTTCGTCTCACAGCTATTTCCCCTGACATCAGCTGAGCGGGATGAGAGTATGTTATGGGGGAGGGGAGTTGACGAAATGCAGAAGTAGAGGTCAAAGTTGTATATTCTATATTGAAAATGTCCAAAGGAAGCAGCTACAAAGTTAATGGAGAAAATCCCAGGATCCAAGACCAAAAAAACAGAAGACAGAACTCTGGGAAGAAACACAACTCCTGATACCGAGAGGGTGGGATGAGTTTTTAGAATCATGGCTGCTTTGACTTTGCCATGGATAAGAGGTGGGGTGGTCTTTCATTTCATACAACCCTCTTACCCCTTTGTCTTGGGGAAATTATTGGTCTACCTTGGAAATGTCGTACACTGATGTATCCATCATATAGTGGTAATGCCTGGACGGGTACACTGGCCGGAGTAGTCATCGTTAGACGCCCCATTACTGGAGAGCACTTTCAGTCCATGAGTCACCAGGTGAGCCGCATCTGATGACACACGA